>NW_027510145.1:0-300000 GCF_048772815.1 Callospermophilus lateralis
GACAGATGCAGTTCGAACTCTAAATCAAACACGGTTTGTGCTAGCTTCTTGAAACTTGACACAATACAGTAGTTCTACGTTCTATCTCTAAGGTTTGTTTCCTCTTGATGTAGCCTTAAGCACAGGCTGGCGAATAACTCATTCAATGAAAGGCGTTGTTAGGCTGCCAAAAAACTACAGTCTCCTGAAATCACAACATATATTTTTTTTCCGACCTTCCTGATACTTTCAAATAATGAGCAGTACTCCAATCAAACTTGGATGTCCAAGTTTCGTTCTCCTACGTTGAAGCATCCGTTTGCAGTAACAGTTTGAATTTTTAGGTTTCACTGCGTTTTCTTCTATATTGACAGATGCAGTTAGAACTCTAAATCAAACACGGTTTGTGCTAGCTTCTTGAAACGTGACACAATACACTAGTTCTACGTTCTATCTCTAAGATTTGTTTCCTCTTGATGTAGCCTTAAGCACAGGCTGGCGAATAACTCATTCAATGAAAGGCGTTGTTAGGCTGCCAAAAAACTACAGTCTCCTGAAATCACAACATACATTTTTTCATCCAATCTTCATGATACTTTCAAGTAATGATCAGTACACCAATCCCACTTGGATGCCCAAGTATCGTTCTCCTACGTTGAAGCATCCGTTTGCAGTAACAGTTTGAATTTTTAGGTTTCACTGCGTTTTCTTCTATATTGACAGATGCAGTTAGAACTCTAAATCAAACACGGTTTGTGCTAGCTTCTTGAAACGTGACACAATACAGTAGTTCTACGTTCTATCTCTAAGGTTTGTTTTCTCTTGATGTAGCCTAATACAGGGACTCGCGAATAACACTTATATTGAAAGGGATTGCGAAACTTCCAAAAACTAGAGTCTCCTGAAATCTCAACATACAATTTTTTCATCCAATCTTCATGATACTTTCAAGTAATGATCAGTACACCAATCCCACTTGGATGCCCAAGTATCGTTCTCCTACGTTGAAGCATCCGTCTGCAGTAACAGTTTGAATTTTTAGGTTTCACTCTGTTTTCTCCTATATTGACAGATGCAGTTCGAACTCTAAATCAAACACGGTTTGTGCTAGCTTCTTGAAACTTGACACAATACAGTAGTTCTACGTTCTATCTCTAAGGTTTGTTTCCTCTTGATTTAGCCTTAAGCACAGGCTGGCGAATAACTCATTCAATGAAAGGCGTTGTTAGGCTGCCAAAAAACTACAGTCTCCTGAAATCACAACATACATTTTTTCATCCAATCTTCATGATACTTTCAAGTAATGATCAGTACACCAATCCCACTTGGATGCCCAAGTTTCGTTCTCCTACGTTGAAGCATCCGTTTGCAGTAACAGTTTGAATTTTTAGGTTTCACTCTGTTTTCTCCTATATTGACAGATGCAGTTCGAACTCTAAATCAAACACGGTTTGTGCTAGCTTCTTGAAACTTGACACAATACAGTAGTTCTACGTTCTATCTCTAAGGTTTGTTTCCTCTTGATGTAGCCTTAAGCACAGGCTGGCGAATAACTCATTCAATGAAAGGTGTTGTTAGGCTGCCAAAAAACTACAGTCTCCTGAAATCACAACATATATTTTTTTTCCGACCTTCCTGATACTTTCAAATAATGAGCAGTACTTCAATCAAACTTGGATGTCCAAGTTTCGTTCTCATACGTTGAAGCATCCGTTTGCAGTAACAGTTTGAATTTTTAGGTTTCACTGCGTTTTCTTCTATATTGACAGATGCAGTTAGAACTCTAAATCAAACACGGTTTGTGCTAGCTTCTTGAATCGTGACACAATACAGTAGTTCTACGTTCTATCTCTAAGATTTGTTTCCTCTTGATTTAGCCTTAAGCACAGGCTGGCGAATAACTCATTCAATGAAAGGCGTTGTTAGGCTGCCAAAAAACTACAGTCTCCTGAAATCACAAAATACATTTTTTCATCCAATCTTCATGATACTTTCAAGTAATGATCAGTACACCAATCCCACTTGGATGCCCAAGTTTCGTTCTCCTACGTTGAAGCATCCGTTTGCAGTAACAGTTTGAATTTTTAGGTTTCACTCTGTTTTCTCCTATATTGACAGATGCAGTTCGAACTCTAAATCAAACACGGTTTGTGCTAGCTTCTTGAAACGTGACACAATACAGTAGTTCTACGTTCTATCTCTAAGGTTTGTTTCCTCTTAATGTAGCCTAATACAGGGACTCGCGAATAACACTTATATTGAAAGGGGTTGCCAAACTTCCAAAAACTAGAGTCTCTTGAAATCTCAACATACATTGTTTCATCCAATCTTCATGATACTTTCAAATAATGAGCAGTACTCCAATCAAACTTGGATGTCCAAGTTTCGTTCTCCTACGTTGAAGCATCCGTTTGCAGTAACAGTTTGAATTTTTAGGTTTCACTGCGTTTTCTTCTATATTGACAGATGCAGTTAGAACTCTAAATCAAACACGGTTTGTGCTAGCTTCTTGAAACGTGACACAATACAGTAGTTCTAAGTTCTATCTCTAAGGTTTGTTTCCTCTTGATGTAGCCTTAAGCACAGGCTGGCGAATAACTCATTCAAAGAAAGGCGTTGTTAGGCTGCCAAAAAACTACAGTCTCCTGAAATCACAACGTACATTTTTTCATCCAATCTTCATGATACTTTCAAGTGATGATCAGTACACCAATCCCACTTGGATGCCCAAGTTTCGTTCTCCTACGTTGAAGCTTCCGTTTGCAGTAACAGTTTGAATTTTTATTTTTCACTCTGTTTTCTCCTATATTGACAGATGCAGTTCGAACTCTAAATCAAACACGGTTTGTGCTAGCTTCTTGAAACGTGACACAATACAGTAGTTCTACGTTCTATCTCTAAGGTTTGTTTCCTCTTGATGTAGCCTTAAGCACAGGCTGGCGAATAACTCATTCAATGAAAGGCGTTGTTAGGCTGCCAAAAAACTACAGTCTCCTGAAATCACAACATATATTTTTTTTCCGACCTTCCTGATACTTTCAAATAATGAGCAGTACTCCAATCAAACTTGGATGTCCAAGTTTCGTTCTCCTACGTTGAAGCATCCGTTTGCAGTAACAGTTTGAATTTTTAGGTTTCACTGCGTTTTCTTCTATATTGACAGATGCAGTTAGAACTCTAAATCAAACACGGTTTGTGCTAGCTTCTTGAAACGTGACACAATACACTAGTTCTACGTTCTATCTCTAAGATTTGTTTCCTCTTGATGTAGCCTTAAGCACAGGCTGGCGAATAACTCATTCAATGAAAGGCGTTGTTAGGCTGCCAAAAAACTACAGTCTCCTGAAATCACAACATACATTTTTTCATCCAATCTTCATGATACTTTCAAGTAATGATCAGTACACCAATCCCACTTGGATGCCCAAGTATCGTTCTCCTACGTTGAAGCATCCGTTTGCAGTAACAGTTTGAATTTTTAGGTTTCACTGCGTTTTCTTCTATATTGACAGATGCAGTTAGAACTCTAAATCAAACACGGTTTGTGCTAGCTTCTTGAAACGTGACACAATACAGTAGTTCTACGTTCTATCTCTAAGGTTTGTTTTCTCTTGATGTAGCCTAATACAGGGACTCGCGAATAACACTTATATTGAAAGGGATTGCCAAACTTCCAAAAACTAGAGTCTCCTGAAATCTCAACATACAATTTTTTCATCCAATCTTCATGATACTTTCAAGTAATGATCAGTACACCAATCCCACTTGGATGCCCAAGTATCGTTCTCCTACGTTGAAGCATCCGTCTGCAGTAACAGTTTGAATTTTTAGGTTTCACTCTGTTTTCTCCTATATTGACAGATGCAGTTCGAACTCTAAATCAAACACGGTTTGTGCTAGCTTCTTGAAACTTGACACAATACAGTAGTTCTACGTTCTATCTCTAAGGTTTGTTTCCACTTGATTTAGCCTTAAGCACAGGCTGGCGAATAACTCATTCAATGAAAGGCGTTGTTAGGCTGCCAAAAAACTACAGTCTCCTGAAATCACAACATACATTTTTTCATCCAAACTTCATGATACTTTCAAGTAATGATCAGTACACCAATCCCACTTGGATGCCCAAGTTTCGTTCTCCTACGTTGAAGCATCCGTTTGCAGTAACAGTTTGAATTTTTAGGTTTCACTCTGTTTTCTCCTATATTGACAGATGCAGTTCGAACTCTAAATCAAACACGGTTTGTGCTAGCTTCTTGAAACTTGACACAATACAGTAGTTCTACGTTCTATCTCTAAGGTTTGTTTCCTCTTGATGTAGCCTTAAGCACAGGCTGGCGAATAACTCATTCAATGAAAGGTGTTGTTAGGCTGCCAAAAAACTACAGTCTCCTGAAATCACAACATATATTTTTTTTCCGACCTTCCTGATACTTTCAAATAATGAGCAGTACTTCAATCAAACTTGGATGTCCAAGTTTCATTCTCATACGTTGAAGCATCCGTTTGCAGTAACAGTTTGAATTTTTAGGTTTCACTGCGTTTTCTTCTATATTGACAGATGCAGTTAGAACTCTAAATCAAACACGGTTTGTGCTAGCTTCTTGAATCGTGACACAATACAGTAGTTCTACGTTCTATCTCTAAGATTTGTTTCCTCTTGATTTAGCCTGAAGCACAGGCTGGCGAATAACTCATTCAATGAAAGGCGTTGTTAGGCTGCCAAAAAACTACAGTCTCCTGAAATCACAAAATACATTTTTTCATCCAATCTTCATGATACTTTCAAGTAATGATCAGTACACCAATCCCACTTGGATGCCCAAGTTTCGTTCTCCTACGTTGAAGCATCCGTTTGCAGTAACAGTTTGAATTTTTAGGTTTCACTCTGTTTTCTCCTATATTGACAGATGCAGTTCGAACTCTAAATCAAACACGGTTTGTGCTAGCTTCTTGAAACTTGACACAATACAGTAGTTCTACGTTCTATCTCTAAGGTTTGTTTCCTCTTGATGTAGCCTTAAGCACAGGCTGGCGAATAACTCATTCAATGAAAGGTGTTGTTCCGCTGCCAAAAAACTACAGTCTCCTGAAATCACAACATATATTTTTTTTCCGACCTTCCTGATACTTTCAAATAATGAGCAGTACTCCAATCAAACTTGGATGTCCTAGTTTCGTTCTCCTACGTTGAAGCATCCGTTTGCAGTAACAGTTTGAATTTTTAGGTTTCACTGCGTTTTCTTCTATATTGACAGATGCAGTTAGAACTCTAAATCAAACACGGTTTGTGCTAGCTTCTTGAAACGTGACACAATACAGTATTTCTACGTTCTATCTCTAAGGTTTGTTTCCTCTTAATGTAGCCTAATACAGGGACTCGCGAATAACACTTATATTGAAAGGGGTTGCCAAACTTCCAAAAACTAGAGTCTCTTGAAATCTCAACATACATTGTTTCATCCAATCTTCATGATACTTTCAAATAATGAGCAGTACTCCAATCAAACTTGGATGTCCAAGTTTCGTTCTCCTACGTTGAAGCATCCGTTTGCAGTAACAGTTTGAATTTTTAGGTTTCACTGCGTTTTCTTCTATATTGACAGATGCAGTTAGAACTCTAAATCAAACACGGTTTGTGCTAGCTTCTTGAAACGTGACACAATACACTAGTTCTACGTTCTATCTCTAAGATTTGTTTCCTCTTGATGTAGCCTTAAGCACAGGCTGGCGAATAACTCATTCAATGAAAGGCGTTGTTAGGCTGCCAAAAAACTACAGTCTCCTGAAATCACAACATACATTTTTTCATCCAATCTTCATGATACTTTCAAGTAATGATCAGTACACCAATCCCACTTGGATGCCCAAGTATCGTTCTCCTACGTTGAAGCATCCGTTTGCAGTAACAGTTTGAATTTTTAGGTTTCACTGCGTTTTCTTCTATATTGACAGATGCAGTTAGAACTCTAAATCAAACACGGTTTGTGCTAGCTTCTTGAAACGTGACACAATACAGTAGTTCTACGTTCTATCTCTAAGGTTTGTTTTCTCTTGATGTAGCCTAATACAGGGACTCGCGAATAACACTTATATTGAAAGGGATTGCGAAACTTCCAAAAACTAGAGTCTCCTGAAATCTCAACATACAATTTTTTCATCCAATCTTCATGATACTTTCAAGTAATGATCAGTACACCAATCCCACTTGGATGCCCAAGTATCGTTCTCCTACGTTGAAGCATCCGTCTGCAGTAACAGTTTGAATTTTTAGGTTTCACTCTGTTTTCTCCTATATTGACAGATGCAGTTCGAACTCTAAATCAAACACGGTTTGTGCTAGCTTCTTGAAACTTGACACAATACAGTAGTTCTACGTTCTATCTCTAAGGTTTGTTTCCACTTGATTTAGCCTTAAGCACAGGCTGGCGAATAACTCATTCAATGAAAGGCGTTGTTAGGCTGCCAAAAAACTACAGTCTCCTGAAATCACAACATACATTTTTTCATCCAATCTTCATGATACTTTCAAGTAATGATCAGTACACCAATCCCACTTGGATGCCCAAGTTTCGTTCTCCTACGTTGAAGCATCCGTTTGCAGTAACAGTTTGAATTTTTAGGTTTCACTCTGTTTTCTCCTATATTGACAGATGCAGTTCGAACTCTAAATCAAACACGGTTTGTGCTAGCTTCTTGAAACTTGACACAATACAGTAGTTCTACGTTCTATCTCTAAGGTTTGTTTCCTCTTGATGTAGCCTTAAGCACAGGCTGGCGAATAACTCATTCAATGAAAGGTGTTGTTAGGCTGCCAAAAGCTACAGTCTCCTGAAATCACAACATATATTTTTTTTCCGACCTTCCTGATACTTTCAAATAATGAGCAGTACTTCAATCAAACTTGGATGTCCAAGTTTCGTTCTCATACGTTGAAGCATCCGTTTGCAGTAACAGTTTGAATTTTTAGGTTTCACTGCGTTTTCTTCTATATTGACAGATGCAGTTAGAACTCTAAATCAAACACGGTTTGTGCTAGCTTCTTGAATCGTGACACAATACAGTAGTTCTACGTTCTATCTCTAAGATTTGTTTCCTCTTGATTTAGCCTTAAGCACAGGCTGGCGAATAACTCATTCAATGAAAGGCGTTGTTAGGCTGCCAAAAAACTACAGTCTCCTGAAATCACAAAATACATTTTTTCATCCAATCTTCATGATACTTTCAAGTAATGATCAGTACACCAATCCCACTTGGATGCCCAAGTTTCGTTCTCCTACGTTGAAGCATCCGTTTGCAGTAACAGTTTGAATTTTTAGGTTTCACTCTGTTTTCTCCTATATTGACAGATGCAGTTTGAACTCTAAATCAAACACGGTTTGTGCTAGCTTCTTGAAACTTGACACAATACAGTAGTTCTACGTTCTATCTCTAAGGTTTGTTTCCTCTTGATGTAGCCTTAAGCACAGGCTGGCGAATAACTCATTCAATGAAAGGTGTTGTTCCGCTGCCAAAAAACTACAGTCTCCTGAAATCACAACATATATTTTTTTTCCGACCTTCCTGATACTTTCAAATAATGAGCAGTACTCCAATCAAACTTGGATGTCCTAGTTTCGTTCTCCTACGTTGAAGCATCCGTTTGCAGTAACAGTTTGAATTTTTAGGTTTCACTGCGTTTTCTTCTATATTGACAGATGCAGTTAGAACTCTAAATCAAACACGGTTTGTGCTAGCTTCTTGAAACGTGACACAATACAGTATTTCTACGTTCTATCTCTAAGGTTTGTTTCCTCTTAATGTAGCCTAATACAGGGACTCGCGAATAACACTTATATTGAAAGGGGTTGCCAAACTTCCAAAAACTAGAGTCTCTTGAAATCTCAACATACATTGTTTCATCCAATCTTCATGATACTTTCAAATAATGAGCAGTACTCCAATCAAACTTGGATGTCCAAGTTTCGTTCTCCTACGTTGAAGCATCCGTTTGCAGTAACAGTTTGAATTTTTAGGTTTCACTGCGTTTTCTTCTATATTGACAGATGCAGTTAGAACTCTAAATCAAACACGGTTTGTGCTAGCTTCTTGAAACGTGACACAATACAGTAGTTCTAAGTTCTATCTCTAAGGTTTGTTTCCTCTTGATGTAGCCTTAAGCACAGGCTGGCGAATAACTCATTCAATGAAAGGCGTTGTTAGGCTGCCAAAAAACTACAGTCTCCTGAAATCACAACATACATTTTTTCATCCAATCTTCATGATACTTTCAAGTGATGATCAGTACACCAATCCCACTTGGATGCCGAAGTTTCGTTCTCCTACGTTGAAGCTTCCGTTTGCAGTAACAGTTTGAATTTTTAGGTTTCACTCTGTTTTCTCCTATATTGACAGATGCAGTTCGAACTCTAAATCAAACACGGTTTGTGCTAGCTTCTTGAAACGTGACACAATACAGTAGTTCTACGTTCTATCTCTAAGGTTTGTTTCCTCTTGATGTAGCCTTAAGCACAGGCTGGCGAATAACTCATTCAATGAAAGGCGTTGTTAGGCTGCCAAAAAACTACAGTCTCCTGAAATCACAACATATATTTTTTTTCCGACCTTCCTGATACTTTCAAATAATGAGCAGTACTCCAATCAAACTTGGATGTCCAAGTTTCGTTCTCCTACGTTGAAGCATCCGTTTGCAGTAACAGTTTGAATTTTTAGGTTTCACTGCGTTTTCTTCTATATTGACAGATGCAGTTAGAACTCTAAATCAAACACGGTTTGTGCTAGCTTCTTGAAACGTGACACAATACAGTAGTCCTACGTTCTATCTCTAAGGTTTGTTTCCTCTTGATGTAGCCTAATGCAGGGACTGGCGAATAACACCTATATTGAAAGGGGTTGCCAAACTTCCAAAAACTAGAGTCTCCTGAAATCTCAACATACATTTTTTTCATCCAATCTTCATGATACTTTCAAGTAATGATCAGTACACCAATCCCACTTGGATGCCCAAGTTTCGTTCTCCTACGTTGAAGCATCCGTTTGCAGTAACAGTTTGAATTTTTAGGTTTCACTCTGTTTTCTCCTATATTGACAGATGCAGTTCGAACTCTAAATCAAACACGGTTTGTGCTAGCTTCTTGAAACTTGACACAATACAGTAGTTCTACGTTCTATCTCTAAGGTTTGTTTCCTCTTGATGTAGCCTTAAGCACAGGCTGGCGAATAACTCATTCAATGAAAGGCGTTGTTAGGCTGCCAAAAAACTACAGTCTCCTGAAATCACAACATATATTTTTTTTCCGACCTTCCTGATACTTTCAAATAATGAGCAGTACTCCAATCAAAATTGGATGCCCAAGTTTCGTTCTCCTACGTTGAAGCATCCGTTTGCAGTAACAGTTAGAATTTTTAGGTTTCACTGCGTTTTCTTCTATATTGACAGATGCATTTCGAACTCTAAATCAAACACGGTTTGTGCTAGCTTCTTGAAACGTGACACAATACAGTAGTTCTACGTTCTATCTCTAAGGTTTGTTTCCTCTTGATGTAGCCTAATACAGGGACTCGCGAATAACACTTATATTGAAAGGGATTGCCAAACTTCCAAAAACTAGAGTCTCCTGAAATCTCAACATACATTTTTTCATCCAATCTTCATGATACTTTCAAGTAATGATCAGTACACCAATCCCACTTGGATGCCCAAGTTTCGTTCTCCTACGTTGAAGCATCCGTTTGCAGTAACAGTTTGAATTTTTAGGTTTCACTCTGTTTTCTCCTATATTGACAGATGCAGTTCGAACTCTAAATCAAACACGGTTTGTGCTAGCTTTTTGAAACTTGACACAATACAGTAGTTCTACGTTCTATCTCTAAGGTTTGTTTCCTATGGATGTAGCCTTAAGCACAGGCTGGCGAATAACTCATTCAATGAAAGGCGTTGTTAGGCTGCCAAAAAACTACAGTCTCCTGAAATCACAACATATATTTTTTTTCTGACCTTCCTGATACTTTCAAATAATGAGCAGTACTCCAATCAAACTTGGATGTCCAAGTTTCGTTCTCCTACGTTGAAGCATCCGTTTGCAGTAACAGTTTGAATTTTTAGGTTTCACTGCGTTTTCCTCTATATTGACAGATGCAGTTAGAACTCTAAATCAAACACGGTTTGTGCTAGCTTCTTGAAACGTGACACAATACAGTAGTTCTACGTTCTATCTCTAAGGTTTGTTTTCTCTTGATGTAGCCTAATACAGGGACTCGCAAATAACACTTATATTGAAAGGGATTGCCAAACTTCCAAAAACTAGAGTCTCCTGAAATCTCAACATACAATTTTTTCATCCAATCTTCATGATACTTTCAAGTAATGATCAGTACACCAATCCCACTTGGATGCCCAAGTATCGTTCTCCTACGTTGAAGCATCCGTCTGCAGTAACAGTTTGAATTTTTAGGTTTCACTCTGTTTTCTCCTATATTGACAGATGCAGTTCGAACTCTAAATCAAACACGGTTTGTGCTAGCTTCTTGAAACTTGACACAATACAGTAGTTCTACGTTCTATCTCTAAGGTTTGTTTCCTCTTGATTTAGCCTTAAGCACAGGCTGGCGAATAACTCATTCAATGAAAGGCGTTGTTAGGCTGCCAAAACACTACAGTCTCCTGAAATCACAGCATATTTTTTTTTCCGACCTTCCTGATACTTTCAAATAATGAGCAGTACTCCAATCAAACTTGGATGCCCAAGTTTCGTTCTCCTACGTTGAAGCATCCGTTTGCAGTAACAGTTTGAATTTTTAGGTTTCACTCTGTTTTCTCCTATATTGACAGATGCAGTTCGAACTCTAAATCAAACACGGTTTGTGCTAGCTTCTTTAAACTTGACACAATACAGTAGTTCTACGTTCTATCTCTAAGGTTTGTTTCCTCTTGATGTAGCCTTAAGCACAGGCTGGCGAATAACTCATTCAATGAAAGGCGTTGTTAGGCTGCCAAAAAACTACAGTCTCCTGAAATCACAACATATATTTGTTTTCCGACCTTCCTGATACTTTCAAATAATGAGCAGTACTCCAATCAAACTTGGATGTCCAAGTTTCGTTCTCCTACGTTGAAGCATCCGTTTGCAGTAACAGTTTGAATTTTTAGGTTTCACTGCGTTTTCTTCTATATTGACAGATGCAGTTAGAACTCTAAATCAAACACGGTTTGTGCTAGCTTCTTGAAACGTGACACAATACAGTAGTTCTAAGTTCTATCTCTAAGGTTTGTTTCCTCTTGATGTAGCCTTAAGCACAGGCTGGCGAATAACTCATTCAATGAAAGGCGTTGTTAGGCTGCCAAAAAACTACAGTCTCCTGAAATCACAACATACATTTTTTCATCCAATCTTCATGATACTTTCAAGTAATGATCAGTACACCAATCCCACTTGGATGCCCAAGTTTCGTTCTCCTACGTTGAAGCATCCGTTTGCAGTAACAGTTTGAATTTTTAGGTTTCACTCTGTTTTCTCCTATATTGACAGATGCAGTTCGAACTCTAAATCAAACACGGTTTGTGCTAGCTTCTTGAAACTTGACACAATACAGTAGTTCTACGTTCTATCTCTAAGGTTTGTTTCCTCTTGATGTAGCCTTAAGCACAGGCTGGCGAATAACTCATTCAATGAAAGGCGTTGTTAGGCTGCCAAAAAACTACAGTCTCCTGAAATCACAACATATATTTTTTTTCCGACCTTCCTGATACTTTCAAATAATGAGCAGTACTCCAATCAAAATTGGATGCCCAAGTTTCGTTCTCCTACGTTGAAGCATCCGTTTGCAGTAACAGTTAGAATTTTTAGGTTTCACTGCGTTTTCTTCTATATTGACAGATGCAGTTAGAACTCTAAATCAAACACGGTTTGTGCTAGCTTCTTGAATCGTGACACAATACAGTAGTTCTACGTTCTATCTCTAAGGTTTGTTTCCTCTTGATGTAGCCTAATACAGGGACTCGCGAATAACACTTATATTGAAAGGGATTGCCAAACTTCCAAAAACTAGAGTCTCCTGAAATCTCAACATACATTTTTTCATCCAATCTTCATGATACTTTCAAGTAATGATCAGTACACCAATCCCACTTGGATGCCCAAGTTTCGTTCTCCTACGTTGAAGCATCCGTTTGCAGTAACAGTTTGAATTTTTAGGTTTCACTCTGTTTTCTCCTATATTGACAGATGCAGTTCGAACTCTAAATCAAACACGGTTTGTGCTAGCTTCTTGAAACTTGACACAATACAGTAGTTCTACGTTCTATCTCTAAGGTTTGCTTCCTCTTGATGTAGCCTAATGCAGGGACAGGCGAATAACACGTATATTGAAAGGGGTTGCCAAACTTCCAAAAACTAGAGTCTCCTGAAATCTCAACATATATTTTTTCATCCAATCTTCATGATACTTTCAAGTAATGATCAGTACACCAATCCCACTTGGATGCCCAAGTTTCGTTCTCCTACGTTGAAGCATCCGTTTGCAGTAACAGTTTGAATTTTTAGGTTTCACTCTGTTTTCTCCTATATTGCAGATGCAGTTCGAACCCTAATTCAAACACGGTTTGTGCTAGCTTCTTGAAACTTGACACAATACAGTAGTTCTACGTTCTATCTCTAAGGTTTGTTTCCTCTTGATGTAGCCTTAAGCACAGGCTGGCGAATAACTCATTCAATGAAAGGTGTTGTTCCGCTGCCAAAAAACTACAGTCTCCTGAAATCACAACATATATTTTTTTTCCGACCTTCCTGATACTTTCAAATAATGAGCAGTACTCCAATCAAACTTGGATGTCCTAGTTTCGTTCTCCTACGTTGAAGCATCCGTTTGCAGTAACAGTTTGAATTTTTAGGTTTCACTGCGTTTTCTTCTATATTGACAGATGCAGTTAGAACTCTAAATCAAACACGGTTTGTGCTAGCTTCTTGAAACGTGACACAATACACTAGTTCTACGTTCTATCTCTAAGATTTGTTTCCTCTTGATGTAGCCTTAAGCACAGGCTGGCGAATAACTCATTCAATGAAAGGCGTTTTTAGGCTGCCAAAAAACTACAGTCTCCTGAAATCACAACATACATTTTTTCATCCAATCTTCATGATACTTTCAAGTAATGATCAGTACACCAATCCCACTTGGATGCCCAAGTTTCGTTCTCCTACGTTGAAGCATCCGTTTGCAGTAACAGTTTGAATTTTTAGGTTTCACTCTGTTTTCTCCTATATTGACAGATGCAGTTCGAACTCTAAATCAAACACGGTTTGTGCTAGCTTCTTGAAACTTGACACAATACAGTAGTTCTACGTTCTATCTCTAAGGTTTGTTTCCTCTTGATGTAGCCTTAAGCACAGGCTGGCGAATAACTCATTCAATGAAAGGCGTTGTTAGGCTGCCAAAAAACTACAGTCTCCTGAAATCACAACATACATTTTTTCATCCAATCTTCATGATACTTTCAAGTAATGATCAGTACACCAATCCCACTTGGATGCCCAAGTATCGTTCTCCTACGTTGAAGCATCCGTTTGCAGTAACAGTTTGAATTTTTAGGTTTCACTGCGTTTTCTTCTATATTGACAGATGCAGTTAGAACTCTAAATCAAACACGGTTTGTGCTAGCTTCTTGAAACGTGACACAATACAGTAGTTCTACGTTCTATCTCTAAGGTTTGTTTTCTCTTGATGTAGCCTAATACAGGGACTCGCGAATAACACTTATATTGAAAGGGATTGCCAAACTTCCAAAAACTAGAGTCTCCTGAAATCTCAACATACAATTTTTTCATCCAATCTTCATGATACTTTCAAGTAATGATCAGTACACCAATCCCACTTGGATGCCCAAGTATCGTTCTCCTACGTTGAAGCATCCGTCTGCAGTAACAGTTTGAATTTTTAGGTTTCACTCTGTTTTCTCCTATATTGACAGATGCAGTTCGAACTCTAAATCAAACACGGTTTGTGCTAGCTTCTTGAAACTTGACACAATACAGTAGTTCTACGTTCTATCTCTAAGGTTTGTTTCCTCTTGATTTAGCCTTAAGCACAGGCTGGCGAATAACTCATTCAATGAAAGGCGTTGTTAGGCTGCCAAAAAACTACAGTCTCCTGAAATCACAACATACATTTTTTCATCCAATCTTCATGATACTTTCAAGTAATGATCAATACACCAATCCCACTTGGATGCTCAAGTTTCGTTCTCCTACGTTGAAGCATCCGTTTGCAGTAACAGTTTGAATTTTTAGGTTTCACTCTGTTTTCTCCTATATTGACAGATGCAGTTCGAACTCTAAATCAAACACGGTTTGTGCTAGCTTCTTGAAACTTGACACAATACAGTAGTTCTACGTTCTATCTCTAAGGTTTGTTTCCTCTTGATGTAGCCTTAAGCACAGGCTGGCGAATAACTCATTCAATGAAAGGTGTTGTTAGGCTGCCAAAAAACTACAGTCTCCTGAAATCACAACATATATTTTTTTTCCGACCTTCCTGATACTTTCAAATAATGAGCAGTACTGCAATCAAACTTGGATGTCCAAGTTTCGTTCTCATACGTTGAAGCATCCGTTTGCAGTAACAGTTTGAATTTTTAGGTTTCACTGCGTTTTCTTCTATATTGACAGATGCAGTTAGAACTCTAAATCAAACACGGTTTGTGCTAGCTTCTTGAATCGTGACACAATACAGTAGTTCTACGTTCTATCTCTAAGATTTGTTTCCTCTTGATTTAGCCTTAAGCACAGGCTGGCGAATAACTCATTCAATGAAAGGCGTTGTTAGGCTGCCAAAAAACTACAGTCTCCTGAAATCACAAAATACATTTTTTCATCCAATCTTCATGATACTTTCAAGTAATGATCAGTACACCAATCCCACTTGGATGCCCAAGTTTCGTTCTCCTACGTTGAAGCATCCGTTTGCAGTAACAGTTTGAATTTTTAGGTTTCACTCTGTTTTCTCCTATATTGACAGATGCAGTTCGAACTCTAAATCAAACACGGTTTGTGCTAGCTTCTTGAAACTTGACACAATACAGTAGTTCTACGTTCTATCTCTAAGGTTTGTTTCCTCTTGATGTAGCCTTAAGCACAGGCTGGCGAATAACTCATTCAATGAAAGGTGTTGTTCCGCTGCCAAAAAACTACAGTCTCCTGAAATCACAACATATATTTTTTTTCCGACCTTCCTGATACTTTCAAATAATGAGCAGTACTCCAATCAAACTTGGATGTCCTAGTTTCGTTCTCCTACGTTGAAGCATCCGTTTGCAGTAACAGTTTGAATTTTTAGGTTTCACTGCGTTTTCTTCTATATTGACAGATGCAGTTAGAACTCTAAATCAAACACGGTTTGTGCTAGCTTCTTGAAACGTGACACAATACAGTATTTCTACGTTCTATCTCTAAGGTTTGTTTCCTCTTAATGTAGCCTAATACAGGGACTCGCGAATAACACTTATATTGAAAGGGGTTGCCAAACTTCCAAAAACTAGAGTCTCTTGAAATCTCAACATACATTGTTTCATCCAATCTTCATGATACTTTCAAATAATGAGCAGTACTCCAATCAAACTTGGATGTCCAAGTTTCGTTCTCCTACGTTGAAGCATCCGTTTGCAGTAACAGTTTGAATTTTTAGGTTTCACTGCGTTTTCTTCTATATTGACAGATGCAGTTAGAACTCTAAATCAAACACGGTTTGTGCTAGCTTCTTGAAACGTGACACAATACAGTAGTTCTAAGTTCTATCTCTAAGGTTTGTTTCCTCTTGATGTAGCCTTAAGCACAGGCTGGCGAATAACTCATTCAATGAAAGGCGTTGTTAGGCTGCCAAAAAACTACAGTCTCCTGAAACCACAACATACATTTTTTCATCCAATCTTCATGATACTTTCAAGTAATGATCAGTACACCAATCCCACTTGGATGCCCAAGTTTCGTTCTCCTACGTTGAAGCATCCGCTTGCAGTAACAGTTTGAATTTTTAGGTTTCACTCTGTTTTCTCCTATATTGACAGATGCAGTTCGAACTCTAAATCAAACACGGTTTGTGCTAGCTTCTTGAAACTTGACACAATACAGTAGTTCTGCGTTCTATCTCTAAGGTTTGTTTCCTCTTGATGTAGCCTTAAGCACAGGCTGGCGAATAACTCATTCAATGAAAGGCGTTGTTAGGCTGCCAAAAAACTACAGTCTCCTGAAATCACAACATATATTTTTTTTCCGACCTTCCTGATACTTTCAAATAATGAGCAGTACTCCAATCAAACTTGGATGTCCAAGTTTCGTTCTCCTACGTTGAAGCATCCGTTTGCAGTAACAGTTTGAATTTTTAGGTTTCACTGCGTTTTCTTCTACATTGACAGATGCAGTTAGAACTCTAAATCAAACACGGTTTGTGCTAGCTTCTTGAAACGTGACACAATACAGTAGTTCTACGTTCTATCTCTAAGGTTTGTTTCCTCTTGATGTAGCCTAATGCAGGGACTGGCGAATAACACCTATATTGAAAGGGGTTGCCAAACTTCCAAAAACTAGAGTCTCCTGAAATCTCAACATACATTTTTTTCATCCAATCTTCATGATACTTTCAAGTAATGATCAGTACACCAATCCCACTTGGATGCCCAAGTTTCGTTCTCCTACGTTGAAGCATCCGTTTGCAGTAACAGTTTGAATTTTTAGGTTTCACTCTGTTTTCTCCTATATTGACAGATGCAGTTCGAACTCTAAATCAAACACGGTTTGTGCTAGCTTCTTGAAACTTGACACAATACAGTAGTTCTACGTTCTATCTCTAAGGATTGCTTCCTCTTGATGTAGCCTAATGCAGGGACAGGCGCATAACACTTATATTGAAAGGGGTTGCCAAACTTCCAAAAACTAGAGTCTCCTGAAATCTCAACATGTATTTTTTCATCCAATCTTCATGATTCTTTCAAGTAATGATCAGTACACCAATCCCACTTGGATGCCCAAGTTTCGTTCTCCTACGTTGAAGCATCCGTTTGCAGTAACAGTTTGAATTTTTAGGTTTCACTCTGTTTTCTCCTATATTGACAGATGCAGTTCGAACTCTAAATCAAACACGGTTTGTGCTAGCTTTTTGAAACTTGACACAATACAGTAGTTCTACGTTCTATCTCTAAGGTTTGTTTCCTATGGATGTAGCCTTAAGCACAGGCTGGCGAATAACTCATTCAATGAAAGGCGTTGTTAGGCTGCCAAAAAACTACAGTCTCCTGAAATCACAACATATATTTTTTTTCTGACCTTCCTGATACTTTCAAATAATGAGCAGTACTCCAATCAAACTTGGATGTCCAAGTTTCGTTCTCCTACGTTGAAGCATCCGTTTGCAGTAACAGTTTGAATTTTTAGGTTTCACTGCGTTTTCTTCTATATTGACAGATGCAGTTAGAACTCTAAATCAAACACGGTTTGTGCTAGCTTCTTGAAACGTGACACAATACAGTAGTTCTACGTTCTATCTCTAAGGTTTGTTTTCTCTTGATGTAGCCTAATACAGGGACTCGCGAATAACACTTATATTGAAAGGGATTGCCAAACTTCCAAAAACTAGAGTCTCCTGAAATCTCAACATACAATTTTTTCATCCAATCTTCATGATACTTTCAAGTAATGATCAGTACACCAATCCCACTTGGATGCCCAAGTATCGTTCTCCTACGTTGAAGCATCCGTCTGCAGTAACAGTTTGAATTTTTACGTTTCACTCTGTTTTCTCCTATATTGACAGATGCAGTTCGAACTGTAAATCAAACACGGTTTGTGCTAGCTTCTTGAAACTTGACACAATACAGTAGTTCTACGTTCTATCTCTAAGGTTTGTTTCCTCTTGATTTAGCCTTAAGCACAGGCTGGCGAATAACTCATTCAATGAAAGGCGTTGTTAGGCTGCCAAAAAACTACAGTCTCCTGAAATCACAGCATATTTTTTTTTCCGACCTTCCTGATACTTTCAAATAATGAGCAGTACTCCAATCAAACTTGGATGCCCAAGTATCGTTCTCCTACGTTGAAGCATCCGTTTGCAGTAACAGTTTGAATTTTTAGGTTTCACTCTGTTTTCTCCTATATTGACAGATGCAGTTCGAACTCTAAATCAAACACGGTTTGTGCTAGCTTCTTGAAACTTGACACAATACAGTAGTTCTACGTTCTATCTCTAAGGTTTGTTTCCTCTTGATGTAGCCTTAAGCACAGGCTGGCGAATAACTCATTCAATGAAAGGCGTTGTTAGGCTGCCAAAAAACTACAGTCTCCTGAAATCACAACATATATTTTGTTTTCCGACCTTCCTGATACTTTCAAATAATGAGCAGTACTCCAATCAAACTTGGATGTCCAAGTTTCGTTCTCCTACGTTGAAGCATCCGTTTGCAGTAACAGTTTGAATTTTTAGGTTTCACTGCGTTTTCTTCTATATTGACAGATGCAGTTAGAACTCTAAATCAAACACGGTTTGTGCTAGCTTCTTGAAACGTGACACAATACAGTAGTTCTAAGTTCTATCTCTAAGGTTTGTTTCCTCTTGATGTAGCCTTAAGCACAGGCTGGCGAATAACTCATTCAATGAAAGGCGTTGTTAGGCTGCCAAAAAACTACAGTCTCCTGAAATCACAACATATATTTGTTTTCCGACCTTCCTGATACTTTCAAATAATGAGCAGTACTCCAATCAAACTTGGATGTCCAAGTTTCGTTCTCCTACGTTGAAGCATCCGTTTGCAGTAACAGTTTGAATTTTTAGGTTTCACTGCGTTTTCTTCTATATTGACAGATGCAGTTAGAACTCTAAATCAAACACGGTTTGTGCTAGCTTCTTGAAACGTGACACAATACAGTAGTTCTAAGTTCTATCTCTAAGGTTTGTTTCCTCTTGATGTAGCCTTAAGCACAGGCTGGCGAATAACTCATTCAATGAAAGGCGTTGTTAGGCTGCCAAAAAACTACAGTCTCCTGAAATCACAACATACATTTTTTCATCCAATCTTCATGATACTTTCAAGTAATGATCAGTACACCAATCCCACTTGGATGCCCAAGTTTCGTTCTCCTACGTTGAAGCATCCGTTTGCAGTAACAGTTTGAATTTTTAGGTTTCACTCTGTTTTCTCCTATATTGACAGATGCAGTTCGAACTCTAAATCAAACACGGTTTGTGCTAGCTTCTTGAAACTTGACACAATACAGTAGTTCTACGTTCTATCTCTAAGGTTTGTTTCCTCTTGATGTAGCCTTAAGCACAGGCTGGCGAATAACTCATTCAATGAAAGGCGTTGTTAGGCTGCCAAAAACTACAGTCTCCTGAAATCACAACATATATTTTATTTCCGACCTTCCTGATACTTTCAAATAATGAGCAGTACTCCAATCAAACTTGGATGCCCAAGTTTCGTTCTCCTAAGTTGAAGCATCCGTTTGCAGTAACAGTTAGAATTTTTAGGTTTCACTGCGTTTTCTTCTATATTGACAGATGCAGTTAGAACTCTAAATCAAACACGGTTTGTGCTAGCTTCTTGAAACGTGACACAATACAGTAGTTCTACGTTCTATCTCTAAGGTTTGCTTCCTCTTGATGTAGCCTAATGCAGGGACAGGCGAATAACACGTATATTGAAAGGGGTTGCCAAACTTCCAAAAACTAGAGTCTCCTGAAATCTCAACATATATTTTTTCATCCAATCTTCATGATACTTTCAAGTAATGATCAGTACACCAATCCCACTTGGATGCCCAAGTTTCGTTCTCCTACGTTGAAGCATCCGTTTGCAGTAACAGTTTGAATTTTTAGGTTTCACTCTGTTTTCTCCTATATTGCAGATGCAGTTCTAACCCTAATTCAAACACGGTTTGTGCTAGCTTCTTGAAACTTGACACAATACAGTAGTTCTACGTTCTATCTCTAAGGTTTGTTTCCTCTTGATGTAGCCTTAAGCACAGGCTGGCGAATAACTCATTCAATGAAAGGCGTTGTTAGGCTGCCAAAAAACTACAGTCTCCTGAAATCACAACATATATTTTATTTCCGACCTTCCTGATACTTTCATATAATGAGCAGTACTCCAATCAAACTTGGATGCCCAAGTTTCGTTCTCCTACGTTGAAGCATCCGTTTGGAGTAACAGTTAGAATTTTTAGGTTTCACTGCGTTTTCTTCTATATTGACAGATGCAGTTAGAACTCTAAATCAAACACGGTTTGTGCTAGCTTCTTGAAACGTGACACAATACAGTAGTTCTACGTTCTATCTCTAAGGTTTGTTTCCTCTTGATGTAGCCTAATGCAGGGAGTGGCGAATAACACTTATATTGAAAGGGGTTGCCAAACTTCCAAAAACTAGAGTCTCCTGAAATCTCAACATACATTTTTTCATCCAATCTTCATGATACTTTCAAGTAATGATCAGTACACCAATCCCACTTGGATGCCCAAGTTTCGTTCTCCTACGTTGAAGCATCCGTTTGCAGTAACAGTTTGAATTTTTAGTTTTCACTCTGTTTTCTCCTATATTGACAGATGCAGTTCGAACTCTAAATCAAACACGGTTTGTGCTAGCTTCTTGAAATTTGACACAATACAGTAGTTCTACGTTCTATCTCTAAGGTTTGTTTCCTCTTGATGTAGCCTTAAGCACAGGCTGGCGAATAACTCATTCAATGAAAGGCGTTGTTAGGCTGCCAAAATCTACAGTCTCCTGAAATCACAACATATATTTGTTTTCCGACCTTCCTGATACTTTCAAATAATGAGCAGTACTCCAATCAAACTTGGATGTCCAAGTTTCGTTCTCCTACGTTGAAGCATCCGTTTGCAGTAACAGTTTGAATTTTTAGGTTTCACTGCGTTTTCTTCTATATTGACAGATGCAGTTAGAACTCTAAATCAAACACGGTTTGTGCTAGCTTCTTGAAACGTGACACAATACAGTAGTTCTAAGTTCTATCTCTAAGGTTTGTTTCCTCTTGATGTAGCCTTAAGCACAGGCTGGCGAATAACTCATTCAATGAAAGGCGTTGTTAGGCTGCCAAAAAACTACAGTCTCCTGAAATCACAACATACATTTTTTCATCCAATCTTCATGATACTTTCAAGTAATGATCAGTACACCAATCCACTTGGATGCCCAAGTTTCGTTCTCCTACGTTGAAGCATCCGTTTGCAGTAACAGTTTGAATTTTTAGGTTTCACTCTGTTTTCTCCTATATTGACAGATGCAGTTCGAACTCTAAATCAAACACGGTTTTGTGCTAGCTTCTTGAAACTTGACACAATACAGTAGTTCTACGTTCTATCTCTAAGGTTTGTTTCCTCTTGATGTAGCCTTAAGCACAGGCTGGTGAATAACTCATTCAATGAAAGGCGTTGTTAGGCTGCCAAAAAACTACAGTCTCCTGAAATCACAACATATATTTTATTTCCGACCTTCCTGATACTTTCAAATAATGAGCAGTACTCCAATCAAAATTGGATGCCCAAGTTTCGTTCTCCTAAGTTGAAGCATCCGTTTGCAGTAACAGTTAGAATTTTTAGGTTTCACTGCGTTTTCTTCTATATTGACAGATGCAGTTAGAACTCTAAATCAAACACGGTTTGTGCTAGCTTCTTGAAACGTGACACAATACAGTAGTTCTACGTTCTATCTCTAAGGTTTGTTTCCTCTTGATGTAGCCTAATACAGGGACTCGCGAATAACACTTATATTGAAAGGGATTGCCAAACTTCCAAAAACTAGAGTCTCCTGAAATCTCAACATACATTTTTTCATCCAATCTTCATGATACTTTCAAGTAATGATCAGTACACCAATCCCACTTGGATGCCCAAGTTTCGTTCTCCTACGTTGAAGCATCCGTTTGCAGTAACAGTTTGAATTTTTAGGTTTCACTCTGTTTTCTCCTATATTGACAGATGCAGTTCGAACTCTAAATCAAACACGGTTTGTGCTAGCTTCTTGAAACGTGACACAATACAGTAGTTCTACGTTCTATCTCTAAGGTTTGTTTCCTCTTGATGTAGCCTTAAGCACAGGCTGGCGAATAACTCATTCAATGAAAGGCGTTGTTAGGCTGCCAAAAAACTACAGTCTCCTGAAATCACAACATATATTTTTTTTCCGACCTTCCTGATACTTTCAAATAATGAGCAGTACTCCAATCAAACTTGGATGTCCAAGTTTCGTTCTCCTACGTTGAAGCATCCGTTTGCAGTAACAGTTTGAATTTTTAGGTTTCACTGCGTTTTCTTCTATATTGACAGATGCAGTTAGAACTCTAAATCAAACACGGTTTGTGCTAGCTTCTTGAAACGTGACACAATACAGTAGTCCTACGTTCTATCTCTAAGGTTTGTTTCCTCTTGATGTAGCCTAATGCAGGGACTGGCGAATAACACCTATATTGAAAGGGGTTGCCAAACTTCCAAAAACTAGAGTCTCCTGAAATCTCAACATACATTTATTTCATCCAATCTTCATGATACTTTCAAGTAATGATCAGTACACCAATCCCACTTGGATGCCCAAGTTTCGTTCTCCTACGTTGAAGCATCCGTTTGCAGTAACAGTTTGAATTTTTAGGTTTCACTCTGTTTTCTCCTATATTGACAGATGCAGTTCGAACTCTAAATCAAACACGGTTTGTGCTAGCTTCTTGAAACTTGACACAATACAGTAGTTCTACGTTCTATCTCTAAGGTTTGTTTCCTCTTGATGTAGCCTTAAGCACAGGCTGGCGAATAACTCATTCAATGAAAGGCGTTGTTAGGCTGCCAAAAAACTACAGTCTCCTGAAATCACAACATATATTTTTTTTCCGACCTTCCTGATACTTTCAAATAATGAGCAGTACTCCAATCAAAATTGGATGCCCAAGTTTCGTTCTCCTACGTTGAAGCATCCGTTTGCAGTAACAGTTAGAATTTTTAGGTTTCACTGCGTTTTCTTCTATATTGACAGATGCAGTTCGAACTCTAAATCAAACACGGTTTGTGCTAGCTTCTTGAAACGTGACACAATACAGTAGTTCTACGTTCTATCTCTAAGGTTTGTTTCCTCTTGATGTAGCCTAATACAGGGACTCGCGAATAACACTTATATTGAAAGGGATTGCCAAACTTCCAAAAACTAGAGTCTCCTGAAATCTCAACATACATTTTTTCATCCAATCTTCATGATACTTTCAAGTAATGATCAGTACACCAATCCCACTTGGATGCCCAAGTTTCGTTCTCCTACGTTGAAGCATCCGTTTGCAGTAACAGTTTGAATTTTTAGGTTTCACTCTGTTTTCTCCTATATTGACAGATGCAGTTCGAACTCTAAATCAAACACGGTTTGTGCTAGCTTTTTGAAACTTGACACAATACAGTAGTTCTACGTTCTATCTCTAAGGTTTGTTTCCTATGGATGTAGCCTTAAGCACAGGCTGGCGAATAACTCATTCAATGAAAGGCGTTGTTAGGCTGCCAAAAAACTACAGTCTCCTGAAATCACAACATATATTTTTTTTCTGACCTTCCTGATACTTTCAAATAATGAGCAGTACTCCAATCAAACTTGGATGTCCAAGTTTCGTTCTCCTACGTTGAAGCATCCGTTTGCAGTAACAGTTTGAATTTTTAGGTTTCACTGCGTTTTCTTCTATATTGACAGATGCAGTTAGAACTCTAAATCAAACACGGTTTGTGCTAGCTTCTTGAAACGTGACACAATACAGTAGTTCTACGTTCTATCTCTAAGGTTTGTTTTCTCTTGATGTAGCCTAATACAGGGACTCGCAAATAACACTTATATTGAAAGGGATTGCCAAACTTCCAAAAACTAGAGTCTCCTGAAATCTCAACATACAATTTTTTCATCCAATCTTCATGATACTTTCAAGTAATGATCAGTACACCAATCCCACTTGGATGCCCAAGTATCGTTCTCCTACGTTGAAGCATCCGTCTGCAGTAACAGTTTGAATTTTTAGGTTTCACTCTGTTTTCTCCTATATTGACAGATGCAGTTCGAACTCTAAATCAAACACGGTTTGTGCTAGCTTCTTGAAACTTGACACAATACAGTAGTTCTACGTTCTATCTCTAAGGTTTGTTTCCTCTTGATTTAGCCTTAAGCACAGGCTGGCGAATAACTCATTCAATGAAAGGCGTTGTTAGGCTGCCAAAAAACTACAGTCTCCTGAAATCACAGCATATTTTTTTTTCCGACCTTCCTGATACTTTCAAATAATGAGCAGTACTCCAATCAAACTTGGATGCCCAAGTATCGTTCTCCTACGTTGAAGCATCCGTCTGCAGTAACAGTTTGAATTTTTAGGTTTCACTCTGTTTTCTCCTATATTGACAGATGCAGTTCGAACTCTAAATCAAACACGGTTTGTGCTAGCTTCTTGAAACTTGACACAATACAGTAGTTCTACGTTCTATCTCTAAGGTTTGTTTCCTCTTGATTTAGCCTTAAGCACAGGCTGGCGAATAACTCATTCAATGAAAGGCGTTGTTAGGCTGCCAAAAAACTACAGTCTCCTGAAATCACAACATACATTTTTTCATCCAATCTTCATGATACTTTCAAGTAATGATCAGTACACCAATCCCACTTGGATGCCCAAGTTTCGTTCTCCTACGTTGAAGCATCCGTTTGCAGTAACAGTTTGAATTTTTAGGTTTCACTCTGTTTTCTCCTATATTGACAGATGCAGTTCGAACTCTAAATCAAACACGGTTTGTGCTAGCTTCTTGAAACTTGACACAATACAGTAGTTCTACGTTCTATCTCTAAGGTTTGTTTCCTCTTGATGTAGCCTTAAGCACAGGCTGGCGAATAACTCATTCAATGAAAGGTGTTGTTAGGCTGCCAAAAAACTACAGTCTCCTGAAATCACAACATATATTTTTTTTCCGACCTTCCTGATACTTTCAAATAATGAGCAGTACTTCAATCAAACTTGGATGTCCAAGTTTCGTTCTCATACGTTGAAGCATCCGTTTGCAGTAACAGTTTGAATTTTTAGGTTTCACTGCGTTTTCTTCTATATTGACAGATGCAGTTAGAACTCTAAAACAAACACGGTTTGTGCTAGCTTCTTGAATCGTGACACAATACAGTAGTTCTACGTTCTATCTCTAAGATTTGTTTCCTCTTGATTTAGCCTTAAGCACAGGCTGGCGAATAACTCATTCAATGAAAGGCGTTGTTAGGCTGCCAAAAAACTACAGTCTCCTGAAATCACAAAATACATTTTTTCATCCAATCTTCATGATACTTTCAAGTAATGATCAGTACACCAATCCCACTTGGATGCCCAAGTTTCGTTCTCCTACGTTGAAGCATCCGTTTGCAGTAACAGTTTGAATTTTTAGGTTTCACTCTGTTTTCTCCTATATTGACAGATGCAGTTCGAACTCTAAATCAAACACGGTTTGTGCTAGCTTCTTGAAACTTGACACAATACAGTAGTTCTACGTTCTATCTCTAAGGTTTGTTTCCTCTTGATGTAGCCTTAAGCACAGGCTGGCGAATAACTCATTCAATGAAAGGTGTTGTTCCGCTGCCAAAAAACTACAGTCTCCTGAAATCACAACATATATTTTTTTTCCGACCTTCCTGATACTTTCAAATAATGAGCAGTACTCCAATCAAACTTGGATGTCCTAGTTTCGTTCTCCTACGTTGAAGCATCCGTTTGCAGTAACAGTTTGAATTTTTAGGTTTCACTGCGTTTTCTTCTATATTGACAGATGCAGTTAGAACTCTAAATCAAACACGGTTTGTGCTAGCTTCTTGAAACGTGACACAATACAGTATTTCTACGTTCTATCTCTAAGGTTTGTTTCCTCTTAATGTAGCCTAATACAGGGACTCGCGAATAACACTTATATTGAAAGGGGTTGCCAAACTTCCAAAAACTAGAGTCTCTTGAAATCTCAACATACATTGTTTCATCCAATCTTCATGATACTTTCAAATAATGAGCAGTACTCCAATCAAACTTGGATGTCCAAGTTTCGTTCTCCTACGTTGAAGCATCCGTTTGCAGTAACAGTTTGAATTTTTAGGTTTCACTGCGTTTTCTTCTATATTGACAGATGCAGTTAGAACTCTAAATCAAACACGGTTTGTGCTAGCTTCTTGAAACGTGACACAATACAGTAGTTCTAAGTTCTATCTCTAAGGTTTGTTTCCTCTTGATGTAGCCTTAAGCACAGGCTGGCGAATAACTCATTCAATGAAAGGCGTTGTTAGGCTGCCAAAAAACTACAGTCTCCTGAAATCACAACATACATTTTTTCATCCAATCTTCATGATACTTTCAAGTGATGATCAGTACACCAATCCCACTTGGATGCCCAAGTTTCGTTCTCCTACGTTGAAGCTTCCGTTTGCAGTAACAGTTTGAATTTTTAGGTTTCACTCTGTTTTCTCCTATATTGACAGATGCAGTTCGAACTCTAAATCAAACACGGTTTGTGCTAGCTTCTTGAAACGTGACACAATACAGTAGTTCTACGTTCTATCTCTAAGGTTTGTTTCCTCTTGATGTAGCCTTAAGCACAGGCTGGCGAATAACTCATTCAATGAAAGGCGTTGTTAGGCTGCCAAAAAACTACAGTCTCCTGAAATCACAACATATATTTTTTTTCCGACCTTCCTGATACTTTCAAATAATGAGCAGTACTCCAATCAAACTTGGATGTCCAAGTTTCGTTCTCCTACGTTGAAGCATTCGTTTGCAGTAACAGTTTGAATTTTTAGGTTTCACTGCGTTTTCTTCTATATTGACAGATGCAGTTAGAACTCTAAATCAAACACGGTTTGTGCTAGCTTCTTGAAACGTGACACAATACAGTAGTTCTACGTTCTATCTCTAAGGTTTGTTTTCTCTTGATGTAGCCTAATACAGGGACTCGCGAATAACACTTATATTGAAAGGGATTGCCAAACTTCCAAAAACTAGAGTCTCCTGAAATCTCAACATACAATTTTTTCATCCAATCTTCATGATACTTTCAAGTAATGATCAGTACACCAATCCCACTTGGATGCCCAAGTATCGTTCTCCTACGTTGAAGCATCCGTCTGCAGTAACAGTTTGAATTTTTAGGTTTCACTCTGTTTTCTCCTATATTGACAGATGCAGTTCGAACTCTAAATCAAACACGGTTTGTGCTAGCTTCTTGAAACTTGACACAATACAGTAGTTCTACGTTCTATCTCTAAGGTTTGTTTCCTCTTGATGTAGCCTTAAGCACAGGCTGGCGAATAACTCATTCAATGAAAGGCGTTGTTAGGCTGCCAAAAAACTACAGTCTCCTGAAATCACAACATATATTTTTTTTCCGACCTTCCTGATACTTTCAAATAATGAGCAGTACTCCAATCAAACTTGGATGTCCAAGTTTCGTTCTCCTACGTTGAAGCATCCGTTTGCAGTAACAGTTTGAATTTTTAGGTTTCACTGCGTTTTCTTCTATATTGACAGATGCAGTTAGAACTCTAAATCAAACACGGTTTGTGCTAGCTTCTTGAAACGTGACACAATACAGTAGTTCTACGTTCTATCTCTAAGGTTTGTTTCCTCTTGATGTAGCCTTAAGCACAGGCTGGCGAATAACTCATTCAATGAAAGGCGTTGTTAGGCTGCCAAAAAACTACAGTCTCCTGAAATCACAACATACATTTTTTCATCCAATCTTCATGATACTTTCAAGTGATGATCAGTACACCAATCCCACTTGGATGCCCAAGTTTCGTTCTCCTACGTTGAAGCTTCCGTTTGCAGTAACAGTTTGAATTTTTAGGTTTCACTCTGTTTTCTCCTATATTGACAGATGCAGTTCGAACTCTAAATCAAACACGGTTTGTGCTAGCTTCTTGAAACTTGACACAATACAGTAGTTCTACGTTCTATCTCTAAGGTTTGTTTCCTCTTGATGTAGCCTTAAGCACAGGCTGGCGAATAACTCATTCAATGAAAGGCGTTGTTAGGCTGCCAAAAAACTACAGTCTCCTGAAATCACAACATATATTTTTTTTCCGACCTTCCTGATACATTCAAATAATGAGCAGTACTCCAATCAAACTTGGATGTCCAAGTTTCGTTCTCCTACGTTGAAGCATCCGTTTGCAGTAACAGTTTGAATTTTTAGGTTTCACTGCGTTTTCTTCTATATTGACAGATGCAGTTAGAACTCTAAATCAAACACGGTTTGTGCTAGCTTCTTGAAACGTGACACAATACACTAGTTCTACGTTCTATCTCTAAGATTTGTTTCCTCTTGATGTAGCCTTAAGCACAGGCTGGCGAATAACTCATTCAATGAAAGGCGTTGTTAGGCTGCCAAAAAACTACAGTCTCCTGAAATCACAACATACATTTTTTCATCCAATCTTCATGATACTTTCAAGTAATGATCAGTACACCAATCCCACTTGGATGCCCAAGTATCGTTCTCCTACGTTGAAGCATCCGTTTGCAGTAACAGTTTGAATTTTTAGGTTTCACTGCGTTTTCTTCTATATTGACAGATGCAGTTAGAACTCTAAATCAAACACGGTTTGTGCTAGCTTCTTGAAACGTGACACAATACAGTAGTTCTACGTTCTATCTCTAAGGTTTGTTTTCTCTTGATGTAGCCTAATACAGGGACTCGCGAATAACACTTATATTGAAAGGGATTGCGAAACTTCCAAGAACTAGAGTCTCCTGAAATCTCAACATACAATTTTTTCATCCAATCTTCATGATACTTTCAAGTAATGATCAGTACACCAATCCCACTTGGATGCCCAAGTATCGTTCTCCTACGTTGAAGCATCCGTCTGCAGTAACAGTTTGAATTTTTAGGTTTCACTCTGTTTTCTCCTATATTGACAGATGCAGTTCGAACTCTAAATCAAACACGGTTTGTGCTAGCTTCTTGAAACTTGACACAATACAGTAGTTCTACGTTCTATCTCTAAGGTTTGTTTCCTCTTGATTTAGCCTTAAGCACAGGCTGGCGAATAACTCATTCAATGAAAGGCGTTGTTAGGCTGCCAAAAAACTACAGTCTCCTGAAATCACAACATACATTTTTTCATCCAATCTTCATGATACTTTCAAGTAATGATCAGTACACCAATCCCACTTGGATGCCCAAGTTTCGTTCTCCTACGTTGAAGCATCCGTTTGCAGTAACAGTTTGAATTTTTAGGTTTCACTCTGTTTTCTCCTATATTGACAGATGCAGTTCGAACTCTAAATCAAACACGGTTTGTGCTAGCTTCTTGAAACTTGACACAATACAGTAGTTCTACGTTCTATCTCTAAGGTTTGTTTCCTCTTGATGTAGCCTTAAGCACAGGCTGGCGAATAACTCATTCAATGAAAGGTGTTGTTAGGCTGCCAAAAAACTACAGTCTCCTGAAATCACAACATATATTTTTTTTCCGACCTTCCTGATACTTTCAAATAATGAGCAGTACTTCAATCAAACTTGGATGTCCAAGTTTCGTTCTCATACGTTGAAGCATCCGTTTGCAGTAACAGTTTGAATTTTTAGGTTTCACTGCGTTTTCTTCTATATTGACAGATGCAGTTAGAACTCTAAATCAAACACGGTTTGTGCTAGCTTCTTGAATCGTGACACAATACAGTAGTTCTACGTTCTATCTCTAAGATTTGTTTCCTCTTGATTTAGCCTTAAGCACAGGCTGGCGAATAACTCATTCAATGAAAGGCGTTGTTAGGCTGCCAAAAAACTACAGTCTCCTGAAATCACAAAATACATTTTTTCATCCAATCTTCATGATACTTTCAAGTAATGATCAGTACACCAATCCCACTTGGATGCCCAAGTTTCGTTCTCCTACGTTGAAGCATCCGTTTGCAGTAACAGTTTGAATTTTTAGGTTTCACTCTGTTTTCTCCTATATTGACAGATGCAGTTCGAACTCTAAATCAAACACGGTTTGTGCTAGCTTCTTGAAACTTGACACAATACAGTAGTTCTACGTTCTATCTCTAAGGTTTGTTTCCTCTTGATGTAGCCTTAAGCACAGGCTGGCGAATAACTCATTCAATGAAAGGTGTTGTTCCGCTGCCAAAAAACTACAGTCTCCTGAAATCACAACATATATTTTTTTTCCGACCTTCCTGATACTTTCAAATAATGAGCAGTACTCCAATCAAACTTGGATGTCCTAGTTTCGTTCTCCTACGTTGAAGCATCCGTTTGCAGTAACAGTTTGAATTTTTAGGTTTCACTGCGTTTTCTTCTATATTGACAGATGCAGTTAGAACTCTAAATCAAACACGGTTTGTGCTAGCTTCTTGAAACGTGACACAATACAGTATTTCTACGTTCTATCTCTAAGGTTTGTTTCCTCTTAATGTAGCCTAATACAGGGACTCGCGAATAACACTTATATTGAAAGGGGTTGCCAAACTTCCAAAAACTAGAGTCTCTTGAAATCTCAACATACATTGTTTCATCCAATCTTCATGATACTTTCAAATAATGAGCAGTACTCCAATCAAACTTGGATGTCCAAGTTTCGTTCTCCTACGTTGAAGCATCCGTTTGCAGTAACAGTTTGAATTTTTAGGTTTCACTGCGTTTTCTTCTATATTGACAGATGCAGTTAGAACTCTAAATCAAACACGGTTTGTGCTAGCTTCTTGAAACGTGACACAATACAGTAGTTCTAAGTTCTATCTCTAAGGTTTGTTTCCTCTTGATGTAGCCTTAAGCACAGGCTGGCGAATAACTCATTCAATGAAAGGCGTTGTTAGGCTGCCAAAAAACTACAGTCTCCTGAAATCACAACGTACATTTTTTCATCCAATCTTCATGATACTTTCAAGTGATGATCAGTACACCAATCCCACTTGGATGCCCAAGTTTCGTTCTCCTACGTTGAAGCTTCCGTTTGCAGTAACAGTTTGAATTTTTAGGTTTCACTCTGTTTTCTCCTATATTGACAGATGCAGTTCGAACTCTAAATCAAACACGGTTTGTGCTAGCTTCTTGAAACGTGACACAATACAGTAGTTCTACGTTCTATCTCTAAGGTTTGTTTTCTCTTGATGTAGCCTAATACAGGGACTCGCGAATAACACTTATATTGAAAGGGATTGCCAAACTTCCAAAAACTAGAGTCTCCTGAAATCTCAACATACAATTTTTTCATCCAATCTTCATGATACTTTCAAGTAATGATCAGTACACCAATCCCACTTGGATGCCCAAGTATCGTTCTCCTACGTTGAAGCATCCGTCTGCAGTAACAGTTTGAATTTTTAGGTTTCACTCTGTTTTCTCCTATATTGACAGATGCAGTTCGAACTCTAAATCAAACACGGTTTGTGCTAGCTTCTTGAAACTTGACACAATACAGTAGTTCTACGTTCTACCTCTAAGGTTTGTTTCCTCTTGATGTAGCCTTAAGCACAGGCTGGCGAATAACTCATTCAATGAAAGGCGTTGTTAGGCTGCCAAAAAACTACAGTCTCCTGAAATCACAACATATATTTTTTTTCCGACCTTCCTGATACTTTCAAATAATGAGCAGTACTCCAATCAAACTTGGATGTCCAAGTTTCGTTCTCCTACGTTGAAGCATCCGTTTGCAGTAACAGTTTGAATTTTTAGGTTTCACTGCGTTTTCTTCTATATTGACAGATGCAGTTAGAACTCTAAATCAAACACGGTTTGTGCTAGCTTCTTGAAACGTGACACAATACAGTAGTTCTACGTTCTATCTCTAAGGTTTGTTTCCTCTTGATGTAGCCTTAAGCACAGGCTGGCGAATAACTCATTCAATGAAAGGCGTTGTTAGGCTGCCAAAAAACTACAGTCTCCTGAAATCACAACATACATTTTTTCATCCAATCTTCATGATACTTTCAAGTGATGATCAGTACACCAATCCCACTTGGATGCCCAAGTTTCGTTCTCCTACGTTGAAGCTTCCGTTTGCAGTAACAGTTTGAATTTTTAGGTTTCACTCTGTTTTCTCCTATATTGACAGATGCAGTTCGAACTCTAAATCAAACACGGTTTGTGCTAGCTTCTTGAAACTTGACACAATACAGTAGTTCTACGTTCTATCTCTAAGGTTTGTTTCCTCTTGATGTAGCCTTAAGCACAGGCTGGCGAATAACTCATTCAATGAAAGGCGTTGTTAGGCTGCCAAAAAACTACAGTCTCCTGAAATCACAACATATATTTTTTTTCCGACCTTCCTGATACTTTCAAATAATGAGCAGTACTCCAATCAAACTTGGATGTCCAAGTTTCGTTCTCCTACGTTGAAGCATCCGTTTGCAGTAACAGTTTGAATTTTTAGGTTTCACTGCGTTTTCTTCTATATTGACAGATGCAGTTAGAACTCTAAATCAAACACGGTTTGTGCTAGCTTCTTGAAACGTGACACAATACACTAGTTCTACGTTCTATCTCTAAGATTTGTTTCCTCTTGATGTAGCCTTAAGCACAGGCTGGCGAATAACTCATTCAATGAAAGGCGTTGTTAGGCTGCCAAAAAACTACAGTCTCCTGAAATCACAACATACATTTTTTCATCCAATCTTCATGATACTTTCAAGTAATGATCAGTACACCAATCCCACTTGGATGCCCAAGTATCGTTCTCCTACGTTGAAGCATCCGTTTGCAGTAACAGTTTGAATTTTTAGGTTTCACTGCGTTTTCTTCTATATTGACAGATGCAGTTAGAACTCTAAATCAAACACGGTTTGTGCTAGCTTCTTGAAACGTGACACAATACAGTAGTTCTACGTTCTATCTCTAAGGTTTGTTTTCTCTTGATGTAGCCTAATACAGGGACTCGCGAATAACACTTATATTGAAAGGGATTGCGAAACTTCCAAGAACTAGAGTCTCCTGAAATCTCAACATACAATTTTTTCATCCAATCTTCATGATACTTTCAAGTAATGATCAGTACACCAATCCCACTTGGATGCCCAAGTATCGTTCTCCTACGTTGAAGCATCCGTCTGCAGTAACAGTTTGAATTTTTAGGTTTCACTCTGTTTTCTCCTATATTGACAGATGCAGTTCGAACTCTAAATCAAACACGGTTTGTGCTAGCTTCTTGAAACTTGACACAATACAGTAGTTCTACGTTCTATCTCTAAGGTTTGTTTCCTCTTGATTTAGCCTTAAGCACAGGCTGGCGAATAACTCATTCAATGAAAGGCGTTGTTAGGCTGCCAAAAAACTACAGTCTCCTGAAATCACAACATACATTTTTTCATCCAATCTTCATGATACTTTCAAGTAATGATCAGTACACCAATCCCACTTGGATGCCCAAGTTTCGTTCTCCTACGTTGAAGCATCCGTTTGCAGTAACAGTTTGAATTTTTAGGTTTCACTCTGTTTTCTCCTATATTGACAGATGCAGTTCGAACTCTAAATCAAACACGGTTTGTGCTAGCTTCTTGAAACTTGACACAATACAGTAGTTCTACGTTCTATCTCTAAGGTTTGTTTCCTCTTGATGTAGCCTTAAGCACAGGCTGGCGAATAACTCATTCAATGAAAGGTGTTGTTAGGCTGCCAAAAAACTACAGTCTCCTGAAATCACAACATATATTTTTTTTCCGACCTTCCTGATACTTTCAAATAATGAGCAGTACTTCAATCAAACTTGGATGTCCAAGTTTCGTTCTCATACGTTGAAGCATCCGTTTGCAGTAACAGTTTGAATTTTTAGGTTTCACTGCGTTTTCTTCTATATTGACAGATGCAGTTAGAACTCTAAATCAAACACGGTTTGTGCTAGCTTCTTGAATCGTGACACAATACAGTAGTTCTACGTTCTATCTCTAAGATTTGTTTCCTCTTGATTTAGCCTTAAGCACAGGCTGGCGAATAACTCATTCAATGAAAGGCGTTGTTAGGCTGCCAAAAAACTACAGTCTCCTGAAATCACAAAATACATTTTTTCATCCAATCTTCATGATACTTTCAAGTAATGATCAGTACACCAATCCCACTTGGATGCCCAAGTTTCGTTCTCCTACGTTGAAGCATCCGTTTGCAGTAACAGTTTGAATTTTTAGGTTTCACTCTGTTTTCTCCTATATTGACAGATGCAGTTCGAACTCTAAATCAAACACGGTTTGTGCTAGCTTCTTGAAACTTGACACAATACAGTAGTTCTACGTTCTATCTCTAAGGTTTGTTTCCTCTTGATGTAGCCTTAAGCACAGGCTGGCGAATAACTCATTCAATGAAAGGTGTTGTTCCGCTGCCAAAAAACTACAGTCTCCTGAAATCACAACATATATTTTTTTTCCGACCTTCCTGATACTTTCAAATAATGAGCAGTACTCCAATCAAACTTGGATGTCCTAGTTTCGTTCTCCTACGTTGAAGCATCCGTTTGCAGTAACAGTTTGAATTTTTAGGTTTCACTGCGTTTTCTTCTATATTGACAGATGCAGTTAGAACTCTAAATCAAACACGGTTTGTGCTAGCTTCTTGAAACGTGACACAATACAGTATTTCTACGTTCTATCTCTAAGGTTTGTTTCCTCTTAATGTAGCCTAATACAGGGACTCGCGAATAACACTTATATTGAAAGGGGTTGCCAAACTTCCAAAAACTAGAGTCTCTTGAAATCTCAACATACATTGTTTCATCCAATCTTCATGATACTTTCAAATAATGAGCAGTACTCCAATCAAACTTGGATGTCCAAGTTTCGTTCTCCTACGTTGAAGCATCCGTTTGCAGTAACAGTTTGAATTTTTAGGTTTCACTGCGTTTTCTTCTATATTGACAGATGCAGTTAGAACTCTAAATCAAACACGGTTTGTGCTAGCTTCTTGAAACGTGACACAATACAGTAGTTCTAAGTTCTATCTCTAAGGTTTGTTTCCTCTTGATGTAGCCTTAAGCACAGGCTGGCGAATAACTCATTCAATGAAAGGCGTTGTTAGGCTGCCAAAAAACTACAGTCTCCTGAAATCACAACGTACATTTTTTCATCCAATCTTCATGATACTTTCAAGTGATGATCAGTACACCAATCCCACTTGGATGCCCAAGTTTCGTTCTCCTACGTTGAAGCTTCCGTTTGCAGTAACAGTTTGAATTTTTAGGTTTCACTCTGTTTTCTCCTATATTGACAGATGCAGTTCGAACTCTAAATCAAACACGGTTTGTGCTAGCTTCTTGAAACGTGACACAATACAGTAGTTCTACGTTCTATCTCTAAGGTTTGTTTCCTCTTGATGTAGCCTTAAGCACAGGCTGGCGAATAACTCATTCAATGAAAGGCGTTGTTAGGCTGCCAAAAAACTACAGTCTCCTGAAATCACAACATATATTTTTTTTCCGACCTTCCTGATACGTTCAAATAATGAGCAGTACTCCAATCAAACTTGGATGTCCAAGTTTCGTTCTCCTACGTTGAAGCATCCGTTTGCAGTAACAGTTTGAATTTTTAGGTTTCACTGCGTTTTCTTCTATATTGACAGATGCAGTTAGAACTCTAAATCAAACACGGTTTGTGCTAGCTTCTTGAAACGTGACACAATACACTAGTTCTACGTTCTATCTCTAAGATTTGTTTCCTCTTGATGTAGCCTTAAGCACAGGCTGGCGAATAACTCATTCAATGAAAGGCGTTGTTAGGCTGCCAAAAAACTACAGTCTCCTGAAATCACAACATACATTTTTTCATCCAATCTTCATGATACTTTCAAGTAATGATCAGTACACCAATCCCACTTGGATGCCCAAGTATCGTTCTCCTACGTTGAAGCATCCGTTTGCAGTAACAGTTTGAATTTTTAGGTTTCACTGCGTTTTCTTCTATATTGACAGATGCAGTTAGAACTCTAAATCAAACACGGTTTGTGCTAGCTTCTTGAAACGTGACACAATACAGTAGTTCTACGTTCTATCTCTAAGGTTTGTTTTCTCTTGATGTAGCCTAATACAGGGACTCGCGAATAACACTTATATTGAAAGGGATTGCCAAACTTCCAAAAACTAGAGTCTCCTGAAATCTCAACATACAATTTTTTCATCCAATCTTCATGATACTTTCAAGTAATGATCAGTACACCAATCCCACTTGGATGCCCAAGTATCGTTCTCCTACGTTGAAGCATCCGTCTGCAGTAACAGTTTGAATTTTTAGGTTTCACTCTGTTTTCTCCTATATTGACAGATGCAGTTCGAACTCTAAATCAAACACGGTTTGTGCTAGCTTCTTGAAACTTGACACAATACAGTAGTTCTACGTTCTATCTCTAAGGTTTGTTTCCTCTTGATTTAGCCTTAAGCACAGGCTGGCGAATAACTCATTCAATGAAAGGCGTTGTTAGGCTGCCAAAAAACTACAGTCTCCTGAAATCACAGCATATTTTTTTTTCCGACCTTCCTGATACTTTCAAATAATGAGCAGTACTGCAATCAAACTTGGATGTCCAAGTTTCGTTCTCCTACGTTGAAGCATCCGTTTGCAGTAACAGTTTGAATTTTTAGGTTTCACTGCGTTTTCTTCTATATTGACAGATGCAGTTAGAACTCTAAATCAAACACGGTTTGTGCTACCTTCTTGAAACGTGACACAATACAGTAGTTCTAAGTTCTATCTCTAAGGTTTGTTTCCTCTTGATGTAGCCTTAAGCACAGGCTGGCGAATAACTCATTCAATGAAAGGCGTTGTTAGGCTGCCAAAAAACTACAGTCTCCTGAAATCACAACATACATTTTTTCATCCAATCTTCATGATACTTTCAAGTAATGATCAGTACACCAATCCCACTTGGATGCCCAAGTTTCGTTCTCCTACGTTGAAGCATCCGTTTGCAGTAACAGTTTGAATTTTTAGGTTTCACTCTGTTTTCTCCTATATTGACAGATGCAGTTCGAACTCTAAATCAAACACGGTTTGTGCTAGCTTCTTGAAACTTGACACAATACAGTAGTTCTACGTTCTATCTCTAAGGTTTGTTTCCTCTTGATGTAGCCTTAAGCACAGGCTGGCGAATAACTCATTCAATGAAAGGCGTTGTTAGGCTGCCAAAAAACTACAGTCTCCTGAAATCACAACATATATTTTTTTTCCGACCTTCCTGATACTTTCAAATAATGAGCAGTACTTCAATCAAACTTGGATGTCCAAGTTTCGTTCTCATACGTTGAAGCATCCGTTTGCAGTAACAGTTTGAATTTTTAGGTTTCACTGCGTTTTCTTCTATATTGACAGATGCAGTTAGAACTCTAAATCAAACACGGTTTGTGCTAGCTTCTTGAATCGTGACACAATACAGTAGTTCTACGTTCTATCTCTAAGATTTGTTTCCTCTTGATTTAGCCTTAAGCACAGGCTGGCGAATAACTCATTCAATGAAAGGCGTTGTTAGGCTGCCAAAAAACTACAGTCTCCTGAAATCACAAAATACATTTTTTCATCCAATCTTCATGATACTTTCAAGTAATGATCAGTACACCAATCCCACTTGGATGCCCAAGTTTCGTTCTCCTACGTTGAAGCATCCGTTTGCAGTAACAGTTTGAATTTTTAGGTTTCACTCTGTTTTCTCCTATATTGACAGATGCAGTTCGAACTCTAAATCAAACACGGTTTGTGCTAGCTTCTTGAAACTTGACACAATACAGTAGTTCTACGTTCTATCTCTAAGGTTTGTTTCCTCTTGATGTAGCCTTAAGCACAGGCTGGCGAATAACTCATTCAATGAAAGGTGTTGTTCCGCTGCCAAAAAACTACAGTCTCCTGAAATCACAACATATATTTTTTTTCCGACCTTCCTGATACTTTCAAATAATGAGCAGTACTCCAATCAAACTTGGATGTCCTAGTTTCGTTCTCCTACGTTGAAGCATCCGTTTGCAGTAACAGTTTGAATTTTTAGGTTTCACTGCGTTTTCTTCTATATTGACAGATGCAGTTAGAACTCTAAATCAAACACGGTTTGTGGTAGCTTCTTGAAACGTGACACAATACAGTATTTCTACGTTCTATCTCTAAGGTTTGTTTCCTCTTAATGTAGCCTAATACAGGGACTCGCGAATAACACTTATATTGAAAGGGGTTGCCAAACTTCCAAAAACTAGAGTCTCTTGAAATCTCAACATACATTGTTTCATCCAATCTTCATGATACTTTCAAATAATGAGCAGTACTCCAATCAAACTTGGATGTCCAAGTTTCGTTCTCCTACGTTGAAGCATCCGTTTGCAGTAACAGTTTGAATTTTTAGGTTTCACTGCGTTTTCTTCTATATTGACAGATGCAGTTAGAACTCTAAATCAAACACGGTTTGTGCTAGCTTCTTGAAACGTGACACAATACACTAGTTCTACGTTCTATCTCTAAGATTTGTTTCCTCTTGATGTAGCCTTAAGCACAGGCTGGCGAATAACTCATTCAATGAAAGGCGTTGTTAGGCTGCCAAAAAACTACAGTCTCCTGAAATCACAACATACATTTTTTCATCCAATCTTCATGATACTTTCAAGTAATGATCAGTACACCAATCCCACTTGGATGCCCAAGTATCGTTCTCCTACGTTGAAGCATCCGTTTGCAGTAACAGTTTGAATTTTTAGGTTTCACTGCGTTTTCTTCTATATTGACAGATGCAGTTAGAACTCTAAATCAAACACGGTTTGTGCTAGCTTCTTGAAACGTGACACAATACAGTAGTTCTACGTTCTATCTCTAAGGTTTGTTTTCTCTTGATGTAGCCTAATACAGGGACTCGCGAATAACACTTATATTGAAAGGGATTGCGAAACTTCCAAAAACTAGAGTCTCCTGAAATCTCAACATACAATTTTTTCATCCAATCTTCATGATACTTTCAAGTAATGATCAGTACACCAATCCCACTTGGATGCCCAAGTATCGTTCTCCTACGTTGAAGCATCCGTCTGCAGTAACAGTTTGAATTTTTAGGTTTCACTCTGTTTTCTCCTATATTGACAGATGCAGTTCGAACTCTAAATCAAACACGGTTTGTGCTAGCTTCTTGAAACTTGACACAATACAGTAGTTCTACGTTCTATCTCTAAGGTTTGTTTCCACTTGATTTAGCCTTAAGCACAGGCTGGCGAATAACTCATTCAATGAAAGGCGTTGTTAGGCTGCCAAAAAACTACAGTCTCCTGAAATCACAACATACATTTTTTCATCCAATCTTCATGATACTTTCAAGTAATGATCAGTACACCAATCCCACTTGGATGCCCAAGTTTCGTTCTCCTACGTTGAAGCATCCGTTTGCAGTAACAGTTTGAATTTTTAGGTTTCACTCTGTTTTCTCCTATATTGACAGATGCAGTTCGAACTCTAAATCAAACACGGTTTGTGCTAGCTTCTTGAAACTTGACACAATACAGTAGTTCTACGTTCTATCTCTAAGGTTTGTTTCCTCTTGATGTAGCCTTAAGCACAGGCTGGCGAATAACTCATTCAATGAAAGGTGTTGTTAGGCTGCCAAAAAACTACAGTCTCCTGAAATCACAACATATATTTTTTTTCCGACCTTCCTGATACTTTCAAATAATGAGCAGTACTTCAATCAAACTTGGATGTCCAAGTTTCGTTCTCATACGTTGAAGCATCCGTTTGCAGTAACAGTTTGAATTTTTAGGTTTCACTGCGTTTTCTTCTATATTGACAGATGCAGTTAGAACTCTAAATCAAACACGGCTTGTGCTAGCTTCTTGAATCGTGACACAATACAGTAGTTCTACGTTCTATCTCTAAGATTTGTTTCCTCTTGATTTAGCCTTAACCACAGGCTGGCGAATAACTCATTCAATGAAAGGCGTTGTTAGGCTGCCAAAAAACTACAGTCTCCTGAAATCACAAAATACATTTTTTCATCCAATCTTCATGATACTTTCAAGTAATGATCAGTACACCAATCCCACTTGGATGCCCAAGTTTCGTTCTCCTACGTTGAAGCATCCGTTTGCAGTAACAGTTTGAATTTTTAGGTTTCACTCTGTTTTCTCCTATATTGACAGATGCAGTTCGAACTCTAAATCAAACACGGTTTGTGCTAGCTTCTTGAAACTTGACACAATACAGTAGTTCTACGTTCTATCTCTAAGGTTTGTTTCCTCTTGATGTAGCCTTAAGCACAGGCTGGCGAATAACTCATTCAATGAAAGGTGTTGTTCCGCTGCCAAAAAACTACAGTCTCCTGAAATCACAACATATATTTTTTTTCCGACCTTCCTGATACTTTCAAATAATGAGCAGTACTCCAATCAAACTTGGATGTCCTAGTTTCGTTCTCCTACGTTGAAGCATCCGTTTGCAGTAACAGTTTGAATTTTTAGGTTTCACTGCGTTTTCTTCTATATTGACAGATGCAGTTAGAACTCTAAATCAAACACGGTTTGTGCTAGCTTCTTGAAACGTGACACAATACAGTATTTCTACGTTCTATCTCTAAGGTTTGTTTCCTCTTAATGTAGCCTAATACAGGGACTCGCGAATAACACTTATATTGAAAGGGGTTGCCAAACTTCCAAAAACTAGAGTCTCTTGAAATCTCAACATACATTGTTTCATCCAATCTTCATGATACTTTCAAATAATGAGCAGTACTCCAATCAAACTTGGATGTCCAAGTTTCGTTCTCCTACGTTGAAGCATCCGTTTGCAGTAACAGTTTGAATTTTTAGGTTTCACTGCATTTTCTTCTATATTGACAGATGCAGTTAGAACTCTAAATCAAACACGGTTTGTGCTAGCTTCTTGAAACGTGACACAATACACTAGTTCTACGTTCTATCTCTAAGATTTGTTTCCTCTTGATGTAGCCTTAAGCACAGGCTGGCGAATAACTCATTCAATGAAAGGCGTTGTTAGGCTGCCAAAAAACTACAGTCTCCTGAAATCACAACATACATTTTTTCATCCAATCTTCATGATACTTTCAAGTAATGATCAGTACACCAATCCCACTTGGATGCCCAAGTATCGTTCTCCTACGTTGAAGCATCCGTTTGCAGTAACAGTTTGAATTTTTAGGTTTCACTGCGTTTTCTTCTATATTGACAGATGCAGTTAGAACTCTAAATCAAACACGGTTTGTGCTAGCTTCTTGAAACGTGACACAATACAGTAGTTCTACGTTCTATCTCTAAGGTTTGTTTTCTCTTGATGTAGCCTAATACAGGGACTCGCGAATAACACTTATATTGAAAGGGATTGCGAAACTTCCAAAAACTAGAGTCTCCTGAAATCTCAACATACAATTTTTTCATCCAATCTTCATGATACTTTCAAGTAATGATCAGTACACCAATCCCACTTGGATGCCCAAGTATCGTTCTCCTACGTTGAAGCATCCGTCTGCAGTAACAGTTTGAATTTTTAGGTTTCACTCTGTTTTCTCCTATATTGACAGATGCAGTTCGAACTCTAAATCAAACACGGTTTGTGCTAGCTTCTTGAAACTTGACACAATACAGTAGTTCTACGTTCTATCTCTAAGGTTTGTTTCCACTTGATTTAGCCTTAAGCACAGGCTGGCGAATAACTCATTCAATGAAAGGCGTTGTTAGGCTGCCAAAAAACTACAGTCTCCTGAAATCACAACATACATTTTTTCATCCAATCTTCATGATACTTTCAAGTAATGATCAGTACACCAATCCCACTTGGATGCCCAAGTTTCGTTCTCCTACGTTGAAGCATCCGTTTGCAGTAACAGTTTGAATTTTTAGGTTTCACTCTGTTTTCTCCTATATTGACAGATGCAGTTCGAACTCTAAATCAAACATGGTTTGTGCTAGCTTCTTGAAACTTGACACAATACAGTAGTTCTACGTTCTATCTCTAAGGTTTGTTTCCTCTTGATGTAGCCTTAAGCACAGGCTGGCGAATAACTCATTCAATGAAAGGTGTTGTTAGGCTGCCAAAAAACTACAGTCTCCTGAAATCACAACATATATTTTTTTTCCGACCTTCCTGATACTTTCAAATAATGAGCAGTACTTCAATCAAACTTGGATGTCCAAGTTTCGTTCTCATACGTTGAAGCATCCGTTTGCAGTAACAGTTTGAATTTTTAGGTTTCACTGCGTTTTCTTCTATATTGACAGATGCAGTTAGAACTCTAAATCAAACACGGTTTGTGCTAGCTTCTTGAATCGTGACACAATACAGTAGTTCTACGTTCTATCTCTAAGATTTGTTTCCTCTTGATTTAGCCTTAAGCACAGGCTGGCGAATAACTCATTCAATGAAAGGCGTTGTTAGGCTGCCAAAAAACTACAGTCTCCTGAAATCACAAAATACATTTTTTCATCCAATCTTCATGATACTTTCAAGTAATGATCAGTACACCAATCCCACTTGGATGCCCAAGTTTCGTTCTCCTACGTTGAAGCATCCGTTTGCAGTAACAGTTTGAATTTTTAGGTTTCACTCTGTTTTCTCCTATATTGACACATGCAGTTCGAACTCTAAATCAAACACGGTTTGTGCTAGCTTCTTGAAACTTGACACAATACAGTAGTTCTACGTTCTATCTCTAAGGTTTGTTTCCTCTTGATGTAGCCTTAAGCACAGGCTGGCGAATAACTCATTCAATGAAAGGTGTTGTTCCGCTGCCAAAAAACTACAGTCTCCTGAAATCACAACATATATTTTTTTTTCGACCTTCCTGATACTTTCAAATAATGAGCAGTACTCCAATCAAACTTGGATGTCCTAGTTTCGTTCTCCTACGTTGAAGCATCCGTTTGCAGTAACAGTTTGAATTTTTAGGTTTCACTGCGTTTTCTTCTATATTGACAGATGCAGTTAGAACTCTAAATCAAACACGGTTTGTGCTAGCTTCTTGAAACGTGACACAATACAGTATTTCTACGTTCTATCTCTAAGGTTTGTTTCCTCTTAATGTAGCCTAATACAGGGACTCGCGAATAACACTTATATTGAAAGGGGTTGCCAAACTTCCAAAAACTAGAGTCTCTTGAAATCTCAACATACATTGTTTCATCCAATCTTCATGATACTTTCAAATAATGAGCAGTACTCCAATCAAACTTGGATGTCCAAGTTTCGTTCTCCTACGTTGAAGCATCCGTTTGCAGTAACAGTTTGAATTTTTAGGTTTCACTGCGTTTTCTTCTATATTGACAGATGCAGTTAGAACTCTAAATCAAACACGGTTTGTGCTAGCTTCTTGAAACGTGACACAATACAGTAGTTCTAAGTTCTATCTCTAAGGTTTGTTTCCTCTTGATGTAGCCTTAAGCACAGGCTGGCGAATAACTCATTCAATGAAAGGCGTTGTTAGGCTGCCAAAAAACTACAGTCTCCTGAAATCACAACATACATTTTTTCATCCAATCTTCATGATACTTTCAAGTGATGATCAGTACACCAATCCCACTTGGATGCCGAAGTTTCGTTCTCCTACGTTGAAGCTTCCGTTTGCAGTAACAGTTTGAATTTTTAGGTTTCACTCTGTTTTCTCCTATATTGACAGATGCAGTTCGAACTCTAAATCAAACACGGTTTGTGCTAGCTTCTTGAAACGTGACACAATACAGTAGTTCTACGTTCTATCTCTAAGGTTTGTTTCCTCTTGATGTAGCCTTAAAAACAGGCTGGCGAATAACTCATTCAATGAAAGGCGTTGTTAGGCTGCCAAAAAACTACAGTCTCCTGAAATCACAACATATATTTTTTTTCCGACCTTCCTGATACTTTCAAATAATGAGCAGTACTCCAATCAAACTTGGATGTCCAAGTTTCGTTTTCCTACGTTGAAGCATCCGTTTGCAGTAACAGTTTGAATTTTTAGGTTTCACTGCGTTTTCTTCTATATTGACAGATGCAGTTAGAACTCTAAATCAAACACGGTTTGTGCTAGCTTCTTGAAACGTGACACAATACAGTAGTCCTACGTTCTATCTCTAAGGTTTGTTACCTCTTGATGTAGCCTAATACAGGGACTCGCGAATAACACTTATATTGAAAGGGATTGCCAAACTTCCAAAAACTAGAGTCTCCTGAAATCTCAACATACATTTTTTCATCCAATCTTCATGATACTTTCAAGTAATGATCAGTACACCAATCCCACTTGGATGCCCAAGTTTCGTTCTCCTACGTTGAAGCATCCGTTTGCAGTAACAGTTTGAATTTTTAGGTTTCACTCTGTTTTCTCCTATATTGACAGATGCAGTTCGAACTCTAAATCAAACACGGTTTGTGCTAGCTTTTTGAAACTTGACACAATACAGTAGTTCTACGTTCTATCTCTAAGGTTTGTTTCCTATGGATGTAGCCTTAAGCACAGGCTGGCGAATAACTCATTCAATGAAAGGCGTTGTTAGGCTGCCAAAAAACTACAGTCTCCTGAAATCACAACATATATTTTTTTTCTGACCTTCCTGATACTTTCAAATAATGAGCAGTACTCCAATCAAACTTGGATGTCCATGTTTCGTTCTCCTACGTTGAAGCATCCGTTTGCAGTAACAGTTTGAATTTTTAGGTTTCACTGCGTTTTCCTCTATATTGACAGATGCAGTTAGAACTCTAAATCAAACACGGTTTGTGCTAGCTTCTTGAAACGTGACACAATACAGTAGTTCTACGTTCTATCTCTAAGGTTTGTTTTCTCTTGATGTAGCCTAATACAGGGACTCGCAAATAACACTTATATTGAAAGGGATTGCCAAACTTCCAAAAACTAGAGTCTCCTGAAATCTCAACATACAATTTTTTCATCCAATCTTCATGATACTTTCAAGTAATGATCAGTACACCAATCCCACTTGGATGCCCAAGTATCGTTCTCCTACGTTGAAGCATCCGTCTGCAGTAACAGTTTGAATTTTTAGGTTTCACTCTGTTTTCTCCTATATTGACAGATGCAGTTCGAACTCTAAATCAAACACGGTTTGTGCTAGCTTCTTTAAACTTGACACAATACAGTAGTTCTACGTTCTATCTCTAAGGTTTGTTTCCTCTTGATTTAGCCTTAAGCACAGGCTGGCGAATAACTCATTCAATGAAAGGCGTTGTTAGGCTGCCAAAAAACTACAGTCTCCTGAAATCACAGCATATTTTTTTTTCCGACCTTCCTGATACTTTCAAATAATGAGCAGTACTCCAATCAAACTTGGATGCCCAAGTTTCGTTCTCCTACGTTGAAGCATCCGTTTGCAGTAACAGTTTGAATTTTTAGGTTTCACTCTGTTTTCTCCTATATTGACAGATGCATTCGAACTCTAAATCAAACACGGTTTGTGCTAGCTTCTTTAAACTTGACACAATACAGTAGTTCTACGTTCTATCTCTAAGGTTTGTTTCCTCTTGATGTAGCCTTAAGCACAGGCTGGCGAATAACTCATTCAATGAAAGGCGTTGTTAGGCTGCCAAAAAACTACAGTCTCCTGAAATCACAACATATATTTGTTTTCCGAACTTCCTGATACTTTCAAATAATGAGCAGTACTCCAATCAAACTTGGATGTCCAAGTTTCGTTCTCCTACGTTGAAGCATCCGTTTGCAGTAACAGTTTGAATTTTTAGGTTTCACTGCGTTTTCTTCTATATTGACAGATGCAGTTAGAACTCTAAATCAAACACGGTTTGTGCTAGCTTCTTGAAACGTGACACAATACAGTAGTTCTAAGTTCTATCTCTAAGGTTTGTTTCCTCTTGATGTAGCCTTAAGCACAGGCTGGCGAATAACTCATTCAATGAAAGGCGTTGTTAGGCTGCCAAAAAACTACAGTCTCCTGAAATCACAACATACATTTTTTCATCCAATCTTCATGATACTTTCAAGTAATGATCAGTACACCAATCCCACTTGGATGCCCAAGTTTCGTTCTCCTACGTTGAAGCATCCGTTTGCAGTAACAGTTTGAATTTTTAGGTTTCACTCTGTTTTCTCCTATATTGACAGATGCAGTTCGAACTCTAAATCAAACACGGTTTGTGCTAGCTTCTTGAAACTTGACACAATACAGTAGTTCTACGTTCTATCTCTAAGGTTTGTTTCCTCTTGATGTAGCCTTAAGCACAGGCTGGCGAATAACTCATTCAATGAAAGGCGTTGTTAGGCTGCCAAAAAACTACAGTCTCCTGAAATCACAACATATATTTTTTTTCCGAACTTCCTGATACTTTCAAATAATGAGCAGTACTCCAATCAAAATTGGATGCCCAAGTTTCGTTCTCCTACGTTGAAGCATCCGTTTGCAGTAACAGTTAGAATTTTTAGGTTTCACTGCGTTTTCTTCTATATTGACAGATGCAGTTAGAACTCTAAATCAAACACGGTTTGTGCTAGCTTCTTGAATCGTGACACAATACAGTAGTTCTACGTTCTATCTCTAAGGTTTGTTTCCTCTTGATGTAGCCTAATACAGGGACTCGCGAATAACACTTATATTGAAAGGGATTGCCAAACTTCCAAAAACTAGAGTCTCCTGAAATCTCAACATACATTTTTTCATCCAATCTTCATGATACTTTCAAGTAATGATCAGTACACCAATCCCACTTGGATGCCCAAGTTTCATTCTCCTACGTTGAAGCATCCGTTTGCAGTAACAGTTTGAATTTTTAGGTTTCACTCTGTTTTCTCCTATATTGACAGATGCAGTTCGAACTCTAAATCAAACACGGTTTGTGCTAGCTTCTTGAAACTTGACACAATACAGTAGTTCTACGTTCTATCTCTAAGGTTTGCTTCCTCTTGATGTAGCCTAATGCAGGGACAGGCGAATAACACGTATATTGAAAGGGGTTGCCAAACTTCCAAAAACTAGAGTCTCCTGAAATCTCAACATATATTTTTTCATCCAATCTTCATGATACTTTCAAGTAATGATCAGTACACCAATCCCACTTGGATGCCCAAGTTTCGTTCTCCTACGTTGAAGCATCCGTTTGCAGTAACAGTTTGAATTTTTAGGTTTCACTCTGTTTTCTCCTATATTGCAGATGCAGTTCGAACCCTAATTCAAACACGGTTTGTGCTAGCTTCTTGAAACTTGACACAATACAGTAGTTCTACGTTCTATCTCTAAGGTTTGTTTCCTCTTGATGTAGCCTTAAGCACAGGCTGGCGAATAACTCATTCAATGAAAGGTGTTGTTCCGCTGCCAAAAAACTACAGTCTCCTGAAATCACAACATATATTTTTTTTCCGACCTTCCTGATACTTTCAAATAATGAGCAGTACTCCAATCAAACTTGGATGTCCTAGTTTCGTTCTCCTACGTTGAAGCATCCGTTTGCAGTAACAGTTTGAATTTTTAGGTTTCACTGCGTTTTCTTCTATATTGACAGATGCAGTTAGAACTCTAAATCAAACACGGTTTGTGCTAGCTTCTTGAAACGTGACACAATACACTAGTCTACGTTCTATCTCTAAGATTTGTTTCCTCTTGATGTAGCCTTAAGCACAGGCTGGCGAATAACTCATTCAATGAAAGGCGTTGTTAGGCTGCCAAAAAACTACAGTCTCCTGAAATCACAACATACATTTTTTCATCCAATCTTCATGATACTTTCAAGTTATGATCAGTACACCAATCCCACTTGGATGCCCAAGTTTCGTTCTCCTACGTTGAAGCATCCGTTTGCAGTAACAGTTTGAATTTTTAGGTTTCACTCTGTTTTCTCCTATATTGACAGATGCAGTTCGAACTCTAAATCAAACACGGTTTGTGCTAGCTTCTTGAAACTTGACACAATACAGTAGTTCTACGTTCTATCTCTAAGGTTTGTTTCCTCTTGATGTAGCCTTAAGCACAGGCTGGCGAATAACTCATTCAATGAAAGGCGTTGTTAGGCTGCCAAAAAACTACAGTCTCCTGAAATCACAACATACATTTTTTCATCCAATCTTCATGATACTTTCAAGTAATGATCAGTACACCAATCCCACTTGGATGCCCAAGTATCGTTCTCCTACGTTGAAGCATCCGTTTGCAGTAACAGTTTGAATTTTTAGGTTTCACTGCGTTTTCTTCTATATTGACAGATGCAGTTAGAACTCTAAATCAAACACGGTTTGTGCTAGCTTCTTGAAACGTGACACAATACAGTAGTTCTACGTTCTATCTCTAAGGTTTGTTTTCTCTTGATGTAGCCTAATACAGGGACTCGCGAATAACACTTATATTGAAAGGGATTGCCAAACTTCCAAAAACTAGAGTCTCCTGAAATCTCAACATACAATTTTTTCATCCAATCTTCATGATACTTTCAAGTAATGATCAGTACACCAATCCCACTTGGATGCCCAAGTATCGTTCTCCTACGTTGAAGCATCCGTCTGCAGTAACAGTTTGAATTTTTAGGTTTCACTCTGTTTTCTCCTATATTGACAGATGCAGTTCGAACTCTAAATCAAACACGGTTTGTGCTAGCTTCTTGAAACTTGACACAATACAGTAGTTCTACGTTCTATCTCTAAGGTTTGTTTCCTCTTGATTTAGCCTTAAGCACAGGCTGGCGAATAACTCATTCAATGAAAGGCGTTGTTAGGCTGCCAAAAAACTACAGTCTCCTGAAATCACAACATACATTTTTTCATCCAATCTTCATGATACTTTCAAGTAATGATCAATACACCAATCCCACTTGGATGCTCAAGTTTCGTTCTCCTACGTTGAAGCATCCGTTTGCAGTAACAGTTTGAATTTTTAGGTTTCACTCTGTTTTCTCCTATATTGACAGATGCAGTTCGAACTCTAAATCAAACACGGTTTGTGCTAGCTTCTTGAAACTTGACACAATACAGTAGTTCTACGTTCTATCTCTAAGGTTTGTTTCCTCTTGATGTAGCCTTAAGCACAGGCTGGCGAATAACTCATTCAATGAAAGGTGTTGTTAGGCTGCCAAAAAACTACAGTCTCCTGAAATCACAACATATATTTTTTTTCCGACCTTCCTGATACTTTCAAATAATGAGCAGTACTTCAATCAAACTTGGATGTCCAAGTTTCGTTCTCATACGTTGAAGCATCCGTTTGCAGTAACAGTTTGAATTTTTAGGTTTCACTGCGTTTTCTTCTATATTGACAGATGCAGTTAGAACTCTAAATCAAACACGGTTTGTGCTAGCTTCTTGAATCGTGACACAATACAGTAGTTCTACGTTCTATCTCTAAGATTTGTTTCCTCTTGATTTAGCCTTAAGCACAGGCTGGCGAATAACTCATTCAATGAAAGGCGTTGTTAGGCTGCCAAAAAACTACAGTCTCCTGAAATCACAAAATACATTTTTTCATCCAATCTTCATGATACTTTCAAGTAATGATCAGTACACCAATCCCACTTGGATGCCCAAGTTTCGTTCTCCTACGTTGAAGCATCCGTTTGCAGTAACAGTTTGAATTTTTAGGTTTCACTCTGTTTTCTCCTATATTGACAGATGCAGTTCGAACTCTAAATCAAACACGGTTTGTGCTAGCTTCTTGAAACTTGACACAATACAGTAGTTCTACGTTCTATCTCTAAGGTTTGTTTCCTCTTGATGTAGCCTTAAGCACAGGCTGGCGAATAACTCATTCAATGAAAGGTGTTGTTCCGCTGCCAAAAAACTACAGTCTCCTGAAATCACAACATATATTTTTTTTCCGACCTTCCTGATACTTTCAAATAATGAGCAGTACTCCAATCAAACTTGGATGTCCTAGTTTCGTTCTCCTACGTTGAAGCATCCGTTTGCAGTAACAGTTTGAATTTTTAGGTTTCACTGCGTTTTCTTCTATATTGACAGATGCAGTTAGAACTCTAAATCAAACACGGTTTGTGCTAGCTTCTTGAAACGTGACACAATACAGTATTTCTACGTTCTATCTCTAAGGTTTGTTTCCTCTTAATGTAGCCTAATACAGGGACTCGCGAATAACACTTATATTGAAAGGGGTTGCCAAACTTCCAAAAACTAGAGTCTCTTGAAATCTCAACATACATTGTTTCATCCAATCTTCATGATACTTTCAAATAATGAGCAGTACTCCAATCAAACTTGGATGTCCAAGTTTCGTTCTCCTACGTTGAAGCATCCGTTTGCAGTAACAGTTTGAATTTTTAGGTTTCACTGCGTTTTCTTCTATATTGACAGATGCAGTTAGAACTCTAAATCAAACACGGTTTGTGCTAGCTTCTTGAAACGTGACACAATACAGTAGTTCTAAGTTCTATCTCTAAGGTTTGTTTCCTCTTGATGTAGCCTTAAGCACAGGCTGGCGAATAACTCATTCAATGAAAGGCGTTGTTAGGCTGCCAAAAAACTACAGTCTCCTGAAATCACAACATACATTTTTTCATCCAATCTTCATGATACTTTCAAGTAATGATCAGTACACCAATCCCACTTGGATGCCCAAGTTTCGTTCTCCTACGTTGAAGCATCCGCTTGCAGTAACAGTTTGAATTTTTAGGTTTCACTCTGTTTTCTCCTATATTGACAGATGCAGTTCGAACTCTAAATCAAACACGGTTTGTGCTAGCTTCTTGAAACTTGACACAATACAGTAGTTCTGCGTTCTATCTCTAAGGTTTGTTTCCTCTTGATGTAGCCTTAAGCACAGGCTGGCGAATAACTCATTCAATGAAAGGCGTTGTTAGGCTGCCAAAAAACTACAGTCTCCTGAAATCACAACATATATTTTTTTTCCGACCTTCCTGATACTTTCAAATAATGAGCAGTACTCCAATCAAACTTGGATGTCCAAGTTTCGTTCTCCTACGTTGAAGCATCCGTTTGCAGTAACAGTTTGAATTTTTAGGTTTCACTGCGTTTTCTTCTACATTGACAGATGCAGTTAGAACTCTAAATCAAACACGGTTTGTGCTAGCTTCTTGAAACGTGACACAATACAGTAGTTCTACGTTCTATCTCTAAGGTTTGTTTCCTCTTGATGTAGCCTAATGCAGGGACTGGCGAATAACACCTATATTGAAAGGGGTTGCCAAACTTCCAAAAATTAGAGTCTCCTGAAATCTCAACATACATTTTTTTCATCCAATCTTCATGATACTTTCAAGTAATGATCAGTACACCAATCCCACTTGGATGCCCAAGTTTCGTTCTCCTACGTTGAAGCATCCGTTTGCAGTAACAGTTTGAATTTTTAGGTTTCACTCTGTTTTCTCCTATATTGACAGATGCAGTTCGAACTCTAAATCAAACACGGTTTGTGCTAGCTTCTTGAAACTTGACACAATACAGTAGTTCTACGTTCTATCTCTAAGGTTTGCTTCCTCTTGATGTAGCCTAATGCAGGGACAGGCGCATAACACTTATATTGAAAGGGGTTGCCAAACTTCCAAAAACTAGAGTCTCCTGAAATCTCAACATGTATTTTTTCATCCAATCTTCATGATTCTTTCAAGTAATGATCAGTACACCAATCCCACTTGGATGCCCAAGTTTCGTTCTCCTACGTTGAAGCATCCGTTTGCAGTAACAGTTTGAATTTTTAGGTTTCACTCTGTTTTCTCCTATATTGACAGATGCAGTTCGAACTCTAAATCAAACACGGTTTGTGCTAGCTTTTTGAAACTTGACACAATACAGTAGTTCTACGTTCTATCTCTAAGGTTTGTTTCCTATGGATGTAGCCTTAAGCACAGGCTGGCGAATAACTCATTCAATGAAAGGCGTTGTTAGGCTGCCAAAAAACTACAGTCTCCTGAAATCACAACATATATTTTTTTTCTGACCTTCCTGATACTTTCAAATAATGAGCAGTACTCCAATCAAACTTGGATGTCCAAGTTTCGTTCTCCTACGTTGAAGCATCCGTTTGCAGTAACAGTTTGAATTTTTAGGTTTCACTGCGTTTTCTTCTATATTGACAGATGCAGTTAGAACTCTAAATCAAACACGGTTTGTGCTAGCTTCTTGAAACGTGACACAATACAGTAGTTCTACGTTCTATCTCTAAGGTTTGTTTTCTCTTGATGTAGCCTAATACAGGGACTCGCGAATAACACTTATATTGAAAGGGATTGCCAAACTTCCAAAAACTAGAGTCTCCTGAAATCTCAACATACAATTTTTTCATCCAATCTTCATGATACTTTCAAGTAATGATCAGTACACCAATCCCACTTGGATGCCCAAGTATCGTTCTCCTACGTTGAAGCATCCGTCTGCAGTAACAGTTTGAATTTTTAGGTTTCACTCTGTTTTCTCCTATATTGACAGATGCAGTTCGAACTCTAAATCAAACACGGTTTGTGCTAGCTTCTTGAAACTTGACACAATACAGTAGTTCTACGTTCTATCTCTAAGGTTTGTTTCCTCTTGATTTAGCCTTAAGCACAGGCTGGCGAATAACTCATTCAATGAAAGGCGTTGTTAGGCTGCCAAAAAACTACAGTCTCCTGAAATCACAGCATATTTTTTTTTCCGACCTTCCTGATACTTTCAAATAATGAGCAGTACTCCAATCAAACTTGGATGCCCAAGTTTCGTTCTCCTACGTTGAAGCATCCGTTTGCAGTAACAGTTTGAATTTTTAGGTTTCACTCTGTTTTCTCCTATATTGACAGATGCAGTTCGAACTCTAAATCAAACACGGTTTGTGCTAGCTTCTTGAAACTTGACACAATACAGTAGTTCTACGTTCTATCTCTAAGGTTTGTTTCCTCTTGATGTAGCCTTAAGCACAGGCTGGCGAATAACTCATTCAATGAAAGGCGTTGTTAGGCTGCCAAAAAACTACAGTCTCCTGAAATCACAACATATATTTGTTTTCCGACCTTCCTGATACTTTCAAATAATGAGCAGTACTCCAATCAAACTTGAATGTCCAAGTTTCGTTCTCCTACGTTGAAGCATCCGTTTGCAGTAACAGTTTGAATTTTTAGGTTTCACTGCGTTTTCTTCTATATTGACAGATGCAGTTAGAACTCTAAATCAAACACGGTTTGTGCTAGCTTCTTGAAACGTGACACAATACAGTAGTTCTAAGTTCTATCTCTAAGGTTTGTTTCCTCTTGATGTAGCCTTAAGCACAGGCTGGCGAATAACTCATTCAATGAAAGGCGTTGTTAGGCTGCCAAAAAACTACAGTCTCCTGAAATCACAACATACATTTTTTCATCCAATCTACATGATACTTTCAAGTAATGATCAGTACACCAATCCCACTTGGATGCCCAAGTTTCGTTCTCCTACGTTGAAGCATCCGTTTGCAGTAACAGTTTGAATTTTTAGGTTTCACTCTGTTTTCTCCTATATTGACAGATGCAGTTCGAACTCTAAATCAAACACGGTTTGTGCTAGCTTCTTGAAACTTGACACAATACAGTAGTTCTACGTTCTATCTCTAAGGTTTGTTTCCTCTTGATGTAGCCTTAAGCACAGGCTGGCGAATAACTCATTCAATGAAAGGCGTTGTTAGGCTGCCAAAAAACTACAGTCTCCTGAAATCACAACATATATTTTTTTTCCGACCTTCCTGATACTTTCAAATAATGAGCAGTACTCCAATCAAACTTGGATGTCCAAGTTTCGTTCTCCTACGTTGAAGCATCCGTTTGCAGTAACAGTTAGAATTTTTAGGTTTCACTGCGTTTTCTTCTATATTGACAGATGCAGTTAGAACTCTAAATCAAACATGGTTTGTGCTAGCTTCTTGAAACGTGACACAATACAGTAGTTCTACGTTCTATCTCTAAGGTTTGTTTCCTCTTGATGTAGCCTAATGCAGGGACTGGCGAATAACACCTATATTGAAAGGGGTTGCCAAACTTCCAAAAACTAGAGTCTCCTGAAATCTCAACATACATTTTTTCATCCAATCTTCATGATACTTTCAAGTAATGATCAGTACACCAATCCCACTTGGATGCCCAAGTTTCGTTCTCCTACGTTGAAGCATCCGTTTGCAGTAACAGTTTGAATTTTTAGGTTTCACTCTGTTTTCTCCTATATTGACAGATGCAGTTCGAACTCTAAATCAAACACGGTTTGTGCTAGCTTCTTGAAACTTGACACAATACAGTAGTTCTACGTTCTATCTCTAAGGTTTGCTTCCTCTTGATGTAGCCTAATGCAGGGACAGGCGCATAACACTTATATTGAAAGGGGTTGCCAAACTTCCAAAAACTAGAGTCTCCTGAAATCTCAACATGTATTTTTTCATCCAATCTTCATGATTCTTTCAAGTAATGATCAGTACACCAATCCCACTTGGATGCCCAAGTTTCGTTCTCCTACGTTGAAGCATCCGTTTGCAGTAACAGTTTGAATTTTTAGGTTTCACTCTGTTTTCTCCTATATTGACAGATGCAGTTCAAACTCTAAATCAAACACGGTTTGTGCTAGCTTTTTGAAACTTGACACAATACAGTAGTTCTACGTTCTATCTCTAAGGTTTGTTTCCTATGGATGTAGCCTTAAGCACAGGCTGGCGAATAACTCATTCAATGAAAGGCGTTGTTAGGCTGCCAAAAAACTACAGTCTCCTGAAATCACAACATATATTTTTTTTTCTGACCTTCCTGATACTTTCAAATAATGAGCAGTACTCCAATCAAACTTGGATGTCCAAGTTTCGTTCTCCTACGTTGAAGCATCCGTTTGCAGTAACAGTTTGAATTTTTAGGTTTCACTGCGTTTTCTTCTATATTGACAGATGCAGTTAGAACTCTAAATCAAACACGGTTTGTGCTAGCTTCTTGAAACGTGACACAATACAGTAGTTCTACGTTCTATCTCTAAGGTTTGTTTTCTCTTGATGTAGCCTAATACAGGGACTCGCGAATAACACTTATATTGAAAGGGATTGCCAAACTTCCAAAAACTAGAGTCTCCTGAAATCTCAACATACAATTTTTTCATCCAATCTTCATGATACTTTCAAGTAATGATCAGTACACCAATCCCACTTGGATGCCCAAGTATCGTTCTCCTACGTTGAAGCATCCGTCTGCAGTAACAGTTTGAATTTTTAGGTTTCACTCTGTTTTCTCCTATATTGACAGATGCAGTTCGAACTCTAAATCAAACACGGTTTGTGCTAGCTTCTTGAAACTTGACACAATACAGTAGTTCTACGTTCTATCTCTAAGGTTTGTTTCCTCTTGATTTAGCCTTAAGCACAGGCTGGCGAATAACTCATTCAATGAAAGGCGTTGTTAGGCTGCCAAAAAACTACAGTCTCCTGAAATCACAGCATATTTTTTTTTCCGACCTTCCTGATACTTTCAAATAATGAGCAGTACTCCAATCAAACTTGGATGCCCAAGTATCGTTCTCCTACGTTGAAGCATCCGTTTGCAGTAACAGTTTGAATTTTTAGGTTTCACTCTGTTTTCTCCTATATTGACAGATGCAGTTCGAACTCTAAATCAAACACGGTTTGTGCTAGCTTCTTGAAACTTGACACAATACAGTAGTTCTACGTTCTATCTCTAAGGTTTGTTTCCTCTTGATGTAGCCTTAAGCACAGGCTGGCGAATAACTCATTCAATGAAAGGCGTTGTTAGGCTGCCAAAAAACTACAGTCTCCTGAAATCACAACATATATTTGTTTTCCGACCTTCCTGATACTTTCAAATAATGAGCAGTACTCCAATCAAACTTGGATGTCCAAGTTTCGTTCTCCTACGTTGAAGCATCCGTTTGCAGTAACAGTTTGAATTTTTAGGTTTCACTGCGTTTTCTTCTATATTGACAGATGCAGTTAGAACTCTAAATCAAACACGGTTTGTGCTAGCTTCTTGAAACGTGACACAATACAGTAGTTCTAAGTTCTATCTCTAAGGTTTGTTTCCTCTTGATGTAGCCTTAAGCACAGGCTGGCGAATAACTCATTCAATGAAAGGCGTTGTTAGGCTGCCAAAAAACTACAGTCTCCTGAAATCACAACATACATTTTTTCATGCAATCTTCATGATACTTTCAAGTAATGATCAGTACACCAATCCCACTTGGATGCCCAAGTTTCGTTCTCCTACGTTGAAGCATCCGTTTGCAGTAACAGTTTGAATTTTTAGGTTTCACTCTGTTTTCTCCTATATTGACAGATGCAGTTCGAACTCTAAATCAAACACGGTTTGTGCTAGCTTCTTGAAACTTGACACAATACAGTAGTTCTACGTTCTATCTCTAAGGTTTGTTTCCTCTTGATGTAGCCTTAAGCACAGGCTGGCGAATAACTCATTCAATGAAAGGCGTTGTTAGGCTGCCAAAAAACTACAGTCTCCTGAAATCACAACATATATTTTATTTCCGACCTTCCTGATACTTTCAAATAATGAGCAGTACTCCAATCAAACTTGGATGCCCAAGTTTCGTTCTCCTAAGTTGAAGCATCCGTTTGCAGTAACAGTTAGAATTTTTAGGTTTCACTGCGTTTTCTTCTATATTGACAGATGCAGTTAGAACTCTAAATCAAACACGGTTTGTGCTAGCTTCTTGAAACGTGACACAATACAGTAGTTCTACGTTCTATCTCTAAGGTTTGCTTCCTCTTGATGTAGCCTAATGCAGGGACAGGCGAATAACACGTATATTGAAAGGGGTTGCCAAACTTCCAAAAACTAGAGTCTCCTGAAATCTCAACATATATTTTTTCATCCAATCTTCATGATACTTTCAAGTAATGATCAGTACACCAATCCCACTTGGATGCCCAAGTTTCGTTCTCCTACGTTGAAGCATCCGTTTGCAGTAACAGTTTGAATTTTTAGGTTTCACTCTGTTTTCTCCTATATTGCAGATGCAGTTCGAACCCTAATTCAAACACGGTTTGTGCTAGCTTCTTGAAACTTGACACAATACAGTAGTTCTACGTTCTATCTCTAAGGTTTGTTTCCTCTTGATGTAGCCTTAAGCACAGGCTGGCGAATAACTCATTCAATGAAAGGCGTTGTTAGGCTGCCAAAAAACTACAGTCTCCTGAAATCACAACATATATTTTATTTCCGACCTTCCTGATACTTTCATATAATGTGCATTACTCCAATCAAACTTGGATGCCCAAGTTTCGTTCTCCTACGTTGAAGCATCCGTTTGCAGTAACAGTTAGAATTTTTAGGTTTCACTGCGTTTTCTTCTATATTGACAGATGCAGTTAGAACTCTAAATCAAACACGGTTTGTGCTAGCTTCTTGAAACGTGACACAATACAGTAGTTCTACGTTCTATCTCTAAGGTTTGTTTCCTCTTGATGTAGCCTAATGCAGGGAGTGGCGAATAACACTTATATTGAAAGGGGTTGCCAAACTTCCAAAAACTAGAGTCTCCTGAAATCTCAACATACATTTTTTCATCCAATCTTCATGATACTTTCAAGTAATGATCAGTACACCAATCCCACTTGGATGCCCAAGTTTCGTTCTCCTACGTTGAAGCATCCGTTTGCAGTAACAGTTTGAATTTTTAGTTTTCACTCTGTTTTCTCCTATATTGACAGATGCAGTTCGAACTCTAAATCAAACACGGTTTGTGCTAGCTTCTTGAAACTTGACACAATACAGTAGTTCTACGTTCTATCTCTAAGGTTTCTTTCCTCTTGATGTAGCCTTAAGCACAGGCTGGCGAATAACTCATTCAATGAAAGGCGTTGTTAGGCTGCCAAAATCTACAGTCTCCTGAAATCACAACATATATTTGTTTTCCGACCTTCCTGATACTTTCAAATAATGAGCAGTACTCCAATCAAACTTGGATGTCCAAGTTTCGTTCTCCTACGTTGAAGCATCCGTTTGCAGTAACAGTTTGAATTTTTAGGTTTCACTGCGTTTTCTTCTATATTGACAGATGCAGTTAGAACTCTAAATCAAAACGGTTTGTGCTAGCTTCTTGAAACGTGACACAATACAGTAGTTCTAAGTTCTATCTCTAAGGTTTGTTTCCTCTTGATGTAGCCTTAAGCACAGGCTGGCGAATAACTCATTCAATGAAAGGCGTTGTTAGGCTGCCAAAAAACTACAGTCTCCTGAAATCACAACATACATTTTTTCATCCAATCTTCATGATACTTTCAAGTAATGATCAGTACACCAATCCCACTTGGATGCCCAAGTTTCGTTCTCCTACGTTGAAGCATCCGTTTGCAGTAACAGTTTGAATTTTTAGGTTTCACTCTGTTTTCTCCTATATTGACAGATGCAGTTCGAACTCTAAATCAAACACGGTTTGTGCTAGCTTCTTGAAACTTGACACAATACAGTAGTTCTACGTTCTATCTCTAAGGTTTGTTTCCTCTTGATGTAGCCTTAAGCACAGGCTGGCGAATAACTCATTCAATGAAAGGCGTTGTTAGGCTGCCAAAAAACTACAGTCTCCTGAAATCACAACATATATTTTATTTCCGACCTTCCTGATACTTTCAAATAATGAGCAGTACTCCAATCAAAATTGGATGCCCAAGTTTCGTTCTCCTAAGTTGAAGCATCCGTTTGCAGTAACAGTTAGAATTTTTAGGTTTCACTGCGTTTTCTTCTATATTGACAGATGCAGTTAGAACTCTAAATCAAACACGGTTTGTGCTAGCTTCTTGAAACGTGACACAATACAGTAGTTCTACGTTCTATCTCTAAGGTTTGTTTCCTCTTGATGTAGCCTAATACAGGGACTCGCGAATAACACTTATATTGAAAGGGATTGCCAAACTTCCAAAAACTAGAGTCTCCTGAAATCTCAACATACATTTTTTCATCCAATCTTCATGATACTTTCAAGTAATGATCAGTACACCAATCCCACTTGGATGCCCAAGTTTCGTTCTCCTACATTGAAGCATCCGTTTGCAGTAACAGTTTGAATTTTTAGGTTTCACTCTGTTTTCTCCTATATTGACAGATGCAGTTCGAACTCTAAATCAAACACGATTTGTGCTAGCTTCTTGAAACGTGACACAATACAGTAGTTCTACGTTCTATCTCTAAGGTTTGTTTCCTCTTGATGTAGCCTTAAGCACAGGCTGGCGAATAACTCATTCAATGAAAGGCGTTGTTAGGCTGCCAAAAAACTACAGTCTCCTGAAATCACAACATATATTTTTTTTCCGACCTTCCTGATACTTTCAAATAATGAGCAGTACTCCAATCAAACTTGGATGTCCAAGTTTCGTTCTCCTACGTTGAAGCATCCGTTTGCAGTAACAGTTTGAATTTTTAGGTTTCACTGCGTTTTCTTCTATATTGACAGATGCAGTTAGAACTCTAAATCAAACACGGTTTGTGCTAGCTTCTTGAAACGTGACACAATACAGTAGTCCTACGTTCTATCTCTAAGGTTTGTTTCCTCTTGATGTAGCCTAATGCAGGGACTGGCGAATAACACCTATATTGAAAGGGGTTGCCAAACTTCCAAAAACTAGAGTCTCCTGAAATCTCAACATACATTTTTTTCATCCAATCTTCATGATACTTTCAAGTAATGATCAGTACACCAATCCCACTTGGATGCCCAAGTTTCGTTCTCCTACGTTGAAGCATCCGTTTGCAGTAACAGTTTGAATTTTTAGGTTTCACTCTGTTTTCTCCTATATTGACAGATGCAGTTCGAACTCTAAATCAAACACGGTTTGTGCTAGCTTCTTGAAACTTGACACAATACAGTAGTTCTACGTTCTATCTCTAAGGTTTGTTTCCTCTTGATGTAGCCTTAAGCACAGGCTGGCGAATAACTCATTCAATGAAAGGCGTTGTTAGGCTGCCAAAAAACTACAGTCTCCTGAAATCACAACATATATTTTTTTTCCGACCTTCCTGATACTTTCAAATAATGAGCAGTACTCCAATCAAAATTGGATGCCCAAGTTTCGTTCTCCTACGTTGAAGCATCCGTTTGCAGTAACAGTTAGAATTTTTAGGTTTCACTGCGTTTTCTTCTATATTGACAGATGCAGTTCGAACTCTAAATCAAACATGGTTTGTGCTAGCTTCTTGAAACGTGACACAATACAGTAGTTCTACGTTCTATCTCTAAGGTTTGTTTCCTCTTGATGTAGCCTAATACAGGGACTCGCGAATAACACTTATATTGAAAGGGATTGCCAAACTTCCAAAAACTAGAGTCTCCTGAAATCTCAACATACATTTTTTCATCCAATCTTCATGATACTTTCAAGTAATGATCAGTACACCAATCCCACTTGGATGCCCAAGTTTCGTTCTCCTACGTTGAAGCATCCGTTTGCAGTAACAGTTTGAATTTTTAGGTTTCACTCTGTTTTCTCCTATATTGACAGATGCAGTTCGAACTCTAAATCAAACACGGTTTGTGCTAGCTTTTTGAAACTTGACACAATACAGTAGTTCTACGTTCTATCTCTAAGGTTTGTTTCCTATGGATGTAGCCTTAAGCACAGGCTGGCGAATAACTCATTCAATGAAAGGCGTTGTTAGGCTGCCAAAAAACTACAGTCTCCTGAAATCACAACATATATTTTTTTTCTGACCTTCCTGATACTTTCAAATAATGAGCAGTACTCCAATCAAACTTGGATGTCCAAGTTTCGTTCTCCTACGTTGAAGCATCCGTTTGCAGTAACAGTTTGAATTTTTAGGTTTCACTGCGTTTTCTTCTATATTGACAGATGCAGTTAGAACTCTAAATCAAACACGGTTTGTGCTAGCTTCTTGAAACGTGACACAATACAGTAGTTCTACGTTCTATCTCTAAGGTTTGTTTTCTCTTGATGTAGCCTAATACAGGGACTCGCAAATAACACTTATATTGAAAGGGATTGCCAAACTTCCAAAAACTAGAGTCTCCTGAAATCTCAACATACAATTTTTTCATCCAATCTTCATGATACTTTCAAGTAATGATCAGTACACCAATCCCACTTGGATGCCCAAGTATCGTTCTCCTACGTTGAAGCATCCGTCTGCAGTAACAGTTTGAATTTTTAGGTTTCACTCTGTTTTCTCCTATATTGACAGATGCAGTTCGAACTCTAAATCAAACACGGTTTGTGCTAGCTTCTTGAAACTTGACACAATACAGTAGTTCTACGTTCTATCTCTAAGGTTTGTTTCCTCTTGATTTAGCCTTAAGCACAGGCTGGCGAATAACTCATTCAATGAAAGGCGTTGTTAGGCTGCCAAAAAACTACAGTCTCCTGAAATCACAGCATATTTTTTTTTCCGACCTTCCTGATACTTTCAAATAATGAGCAGTACTCCAATCAAACTTGGATGCCCAAGTTTCGTTCTCCTACGTTGAAGCATCCGTTTGCAGTAACAGGTTGAATTTTTAGGTTTCACTCTGTTTTCTCCTATATTGACAGATGCAGTTCGAACTCTAAATCAAACACGGTTTGTGCTAGCTTCTTGAAACTTGACACAATACAGTAGTTCTACGTTCTATCTCTAAGGTTTGTTTCCTCTTGATGTAGCCTTAAGCACAGGCTGGCGAATAACTCATTCAATGAAAGGCGTTGTTAGGCTGCCAAAAAACTACAGTCTCCTGAAATCACAACATATATTTGTTTTCCGACCTTCCTGATACTTTCAAATAATGAGCAGTACTCCAATCAAACTTGGATGTCCAAGTTTCGTTCTCCTACGTTGAAGCATCCGTTTGCAGTAACAGTTTGAATTTTTAGGTTTCACTGCGTTTTCTTCTATATTGACAGATGCAGTTAGAACTCTAAATCAAACACGGTTTGTGCTAGCTTCTTGAAACGTGACACAATACAGTAGTTCTAAGTTCTATCTCTAAGGTTTGTTTCCTCTTGATGTAGCCTTAAGCACAGGCTGGCGAATAACTCATTCAATGAAAGGCGTTGTTAGGCTGCCAAAAAACTACAGTCTCCTGAAATCACAACATACATTTTTTCATCCAATCTTCATGATACTTTCAAGTAATGATCAGTACACCAATCCCACTTGGATGCCCAAGTTTCGTTCTCCTACGTTGAAGCATCCGTTTGCAGTAACAGTTTGAATTTTTAGGTTTCACTCTGTTTTCTCCTATATTGACAGATGCAGTTCGAACTCTAAATCAAACACGGTTTGTGCTAGCTTCTTGAAACTTGACACAATACAGTAGTTCTACGTTCTATCTCTAAGGTTTGTTTCCTCTTGATGTAGCCTTAAGCACAGGCTGGCGAATAACTCATTCAATGAAAGGCGTTGTTAGGCTGCCAAAAAACTACAGTCTCCTGAAATCACAACATATATTTTTTTTCCGACCTTCCTGATACTTTCAAATAATGAGCAGTACTCCAATCAAAATTGGATGCCCAAGTTTCGTTCTCCTACGTTGAAGCATCCGTTTGCAGTAACAGTTAGAATTTTTAGGTTTCACTGCGTTTTCTTCTATATTGACAGATGCAGTTAGAACTCTAAATCAAACACGGTTTGTGCTAGCTTCTTGAATCGTGACACAATACAGTAGTTCTACGTTCTATCTCTAAGGTTTGCTTCCTCTTGATGTAGCCTAATGCAGGGACAGGCGAATAACACGTATATTGAAAGGGGTTGCCAAACTTCCAAAAACTAGAGTCTCCTGAAATCTCAACATATATTTTTTCATCCAATCTTCATGATACTTTCAAGTAATGATCAGTACACCAATCCCACTTGGATGCCCAAGTTTCGTTCTCCTACGTTGAAGCATCCGTTTGCAGTAACAGTTTGAATTTTTAGGTTTCACTCTGTTTTCTCCTATATTGCAGATGCAGTTCGAACCCTAATTCAAACACGGTTTGTGCTAGCTTCTTGAAACTTGACACAATACAGTAGTTCTACGTTCTATCTCTAAGGTTTGTTTCCTCTTGATGTAGCCTTAAGCACAGGCTGGCGAATAACTCATTCAATGAAAGGTGTTGTTCCGCTGCCAAAAAACTACAGTCTCCTGAAATCACAACATATATTTTTTTTCCGACCTTCCTGATACTTTCAAATAATGAGCAGTACTCCAATCAAACTTGGATGTCCTAGTTTCGTTCTCCTACGTTGAAGCATCCGTTTGCAGTAACAGTTTGAATTTTTAGGTTTCACTGCGTTTTCTTCTATATTGACAGATGCAGTTAGAACTCTAAATCAAACACGGTTTGTGCTAGCTTCTTGAAACGTGACACAATACACTAGTTCTACGTTCTATCTCTAAGATTTGTTTCCTCTTGATGTAGCCTTAAGCACAGGCTGGCGAATAACTCATTCAATGAAAGGCGTTGTTAGGCTGCCAAAAAACTACAGTCTCCTGAAATCACAACATACATTTTTTCATCCAATCTTCATGATACTTTCAAGTAATGATCAGTACACCAATCCCACTTGGATGCCCAAGTTTCGTTCTCCTACGTTGAAGCATCCGTTTGCAGTAACAGTTTGAATTTTTAGGTTTCACTCTGTTTTCTCCTATATTGACAGATGCAGTTCGAACTCTAAATCAAACACGGTTTTTGCTAGCTTCTTGAAACTTGACACAATACAGTAGTTCTACGTTCTATCTCTAAGGTTTGTTTCCTCTTGATGTAGCCTTAAGCACAGGCTGGCGAATAACTCATTCAATGAAAGGCGTTGTTAGGCTGCCAAAAAACTACAGTCTCCTGAAATCACAACATACATTTTTTCATCCAATCTTCATGATACTTTCAAGTAATGATCAGTACACCAATCCCACTTGGATGACCAAGTATCGTTCTCCTACGTTGAAGCATCCGTTTGCAGTAACAGTTTGAATTTTTAGGTTTCACTGCGTTTTCTTCTATATTGACAGATGCAGTTAGAACTCTAAATCAAACACGGTTTGTGCTAGCTTCTTGAAACGTGACACAATACAGTAGTTCTACGTTCTATCTCTAAGGTTTGTTTTCTCTTGATGTAGCCTAATACAGGGAATCGCGAATAACACTTATATTGAAAGGGATTGCCAAACTTCCAAAAACTAGAGTCTCCTGAAATCTCAACATACAATTTTTTCATCCAATCTTCATGATACTTTCAAGTAATGATCAGTACACCAATCCCACTTGGATGCCCAAGTATCGTTCTCCTACGTTGAAGCATCCGTCTGCAGTAACAGTTTGAATTTTTAGGTTTCACTCTGTTTTCTCCTATATTGACAGATGCAGTTCGAACTCTAAATCAAACACGGTTTGTGCTAGCTTCTTGAAACTTGACACAATACAGTAGTTCTACGTTCTATCTCTAAGGTTTGTTTCCTCTTGATTTAGCCTTAAGCACAGGCTGGCGAATAACTCATTCAATGAAAGGCGTTGTTAGGCTGCCAAAAAACTACAGTCTCCTGAAATCACAACATACATTTTTTCATCCAATCTTCATGATACTTTCAAGTAATGATCAATACACCAATCCCACTTGGATGCTCAAGTTTCGTTCTCCTACGTTGAAGCATCCGTTTGCAGTAACAGTTTGAATTTTTAGGTTTCACTCTGTTTTCTCCTATATTGACAGATGCAGTTCGAACTCTAAATCAAACACGGTTTGTGCTAGCTTCTTGAAACTTGACACAATACAGTAGTTCTACGTTCTATCTCTAAGGTTTGTTTCCTCTTGATGTAGCCTTAAGCACAGGCTGGCGAATAACTCATTCAATGAAAGGTGTTGTTAGGCTGCCAAAAAACTACAGTCTCCTGAAATCACAACATATATTTTTTTTCCGACCTTCCTGATACTTTCAAATAATGAGCAGTACTTCAATCAAACTTGGATGTCCAAGTTTCGTTCTCATACGTTGAAGCATCCGTTTGCAGTAACAGTTTGAATTTTTAGGTTTCACTGCGTTTTCTTCTATATTGACAGATGCAGTTAGAACTCTAAATCAAACACGGTTTGTGCTAGCTTCTTGAATCGTGACACAATACAGTAGTTCTACGTTCTATCTCTAAGATTTGTTTCCTCTTGATTTAGCCTTAAGCACAGGCTGGCGAATAACTCATTCAATGAAAGGCGTTGTTAGGCTGCCAAAAAACTACAGTCTCCTGAAATCACAAAATACATTTTTTCATCCAATCTTCATGATACTTTCAAGTAATGATCAGTACACCAATCCCACTTGGATGCCCAAGTTTCGTTCTCCTACGTTGAAGCATCCGTTTGCAGTAACAGTTTGAATTTTTAGGTTTCACTCTGTTTTCTCCTATATTGACAGATGCAGTTCGAACTCTAAATCAAACACGGTTTGTGCTAGCTTCTTGAAACTTGACACAATACAGTAGTTCTACGTTCTATCTCTAAGGTTTGTTTCCTCTTGATGTAGCCTTAAGCACAGGCTGGCGAATAACTCATTCAATGAAAGGTGTTGTTCCGCTGCCAAAAAACTACAGTCTCCTGAAATCACAACATATATTTTTTTTCCGACCTTCCTGATACTTTCAAATAATGAGCAGTACTCCAATCAAACTTGGATGTCCTAGTTTCGTTCTCCTACGTTGAAGCATCCGTTTGCAGTAACAGTTTGAATTTTTAGGTTTCACTGCGTTTTCTTCTATATTGACAGATGCAGTTAGAACTCTAAATCAAACACGGTTTGTGCTAGCTTCTTGAAACGTGACACAATACAGTATTTCTACGTTCTATCTCTAAGGTTTGTTTCCTCTTAATGTAGCCTAATACAGGGACTCGCGAATAACACTTATATTGAAAGGGGTTGCCAAACTTCCAAAAACTAGAGTCTCTTGAAATCTCAACATACATTGTTTCATCCAATCTTCATGATACTTTCAAATAATGAGCAGTACTCCAATCAAACTTGGAAGTCCAAGTTTCGTTCTCCTACGTTGAAGCATCCGTTTGCAGTAACAGTTTGAATTTTTAGGTTTCACTGCGTTTTCTTCTATATTGACAGATGCAGTTAGAACTCTAAATCAAACACGGTTTGTGCTAGCTTCTTGAAACGTGACACAATACAGTAGTTCTAAGTTCTATCTCTAAGGTTTGTTTCCTCTTGATGTAGCCTTAAGCACAGGCTGGCGAATAACTCATTCAATGAAAGGCGTTGTTAGGCTGCCAAAAAACTACAGTCTCCTGAAATCACAACATACATTTTTTCATCCAATCTTCATGATACTTTCAAGTAATGATCAGTACACCAATCCCACTTGGATGCCCAAGTTTCGTTCTCCTACGTTGAAGCATCCGTTTGCAGTAACAGTTTGAATTTTTAGGTTTCACTCTGTTTTCTCCTATATTGACAGATGCAGTTCGAACTCTAAATCAAACACGGTTTGTGCTAGCTTCTTGAAACTTGACACAATACAGTAGTTCTACGTTCTATCTCTAAGGTTTGTTTCCTCTTGATGTAGCCTTAAGCACAGGCTGGCGAATAACTCATTCAATGAAAGGCGTTGTTAGGCTGCCAAAAAACTACAGTCTCCTGAAATCACAACATATATTTTATTTCCGACCTTCCTGATACTTTCAAATAATGAGCAGTACTCCAATCAAAATTGGATGCCCAAGTTTCGTTCTCCTAAGTTGAAGCATCCGTTTGCAGTAACAGTTAGAATTTTTAGGTTTCACTGCGTTTTCTTCTATATTGACAGATGCAGTTAGAACTCTAAATCAAACACGGTTTGTGCTAGCTTCTTGAAACGTGACACAATACAGTAGTTCTACGTTCTATCTCTAAGGTTTGTTTCCTCTTGATGTAGCCTAATACAGGGACTCGCGAATAACACTTATATTGAAAGGGATTGCCAAACTTCCAAAAACTAGAGTCTCCTGAAATCTCAACATACATTTTTTCATCCAATCTTCATGATACTTTCAAGTAATGATCAGTACACCAATCCCACTTGGATGCCCAAGTTTCGTTCTCCTACGTTGAAGCATCCGTTTGCAGTAACAGTTTGAATTTTTAGGTTTCACTCTGTTTTCTCCTATATTGACAGATGCAGTTCGAACTCTAAATCAAACACGGTTTGTGCTAGCTTCTTGAAACTTGACACAATACAGTAGTTCTACGTTCTATCTCTAAGGTTTGCTTCCTCTTGATGTAGCCTAATGCAGGGACAGGCGAATAACACGTATATTGAAAGGGGTTGCCAAACTTCCAAAAACTAGAGTCTCCTGAAATCTCAACATATATTTTTTCATCCAATCTTCATGATACTTTCAAGTAATGATCAGTACACCAATCCCACTTGGATGCCCAAGTTTCGTTCTCCTACGTTGAAGCATCCGTTTGCAGTAACAGTTTGAATTTTTAGGTTTCACTCTGTTTTCTCCTATATTGCAGATGCAGTTCGAACCCTAATTCAAACACGGTTTGTGCTAGCTTCTTGAAACTTGACACAATACAGTAGTTCTACGTTCTATCTCTAAGGTTTGTTTCCTCTTGATGTAGCCTTAAGCACAGGCTGGCGAATAACTCATTCAATGAAAGGCGTTGTTAGGCTGCCAAAAAACTACAGTCTCCTGAAATCACAACATATATTTTATTTCCGACCTTCTTGATACTTTCATATAATGAGCAGTACTCCAATCAAACTTGGATGCCCAAGTTTCGTTCTCCTACGTTGAAGCATCCGTTTGCAGTAACAGTTAGAATTTTTAGGTTTCACTGCGTTTTCTTCTATATTGACAGATGCAGTTAGAACTCTAAATCAAACACGGTTTGTGCTAGCTTCTTGAAACGTGACACAATACAGTAGTTCTACGTTCTATCTCTAAGGTTTGTTTCCTCTTGATGTAGCCTAATGCAGGGAGTGGCGAATAACACTTATATTGAAAGGGGTTGCCAAACTTCCAAAAACTAGAGTCTCCTGAAATCTCAACATACATTTTTTCATCCAATCTTCATGATACTTTCAAGTAATGATCAGTACACCAATCCCACTTGGATGCCCAAGTTTCGTTCTCCTACGTTGAAGCATCCGTTTGCAGTAACAGTTTGAATTTTTAGTTTTCACTCTGTTTTCTCCTATATTGACAGATGCAGTTCGAACTCTAAATCAAACACGGTTTGTGCTAGCTTCTTGAAACTTGACACAATACAGTAGTTCTACGTTCTATCTCTAAGGTTTGTTTCCTCTTGATGTAGCCTTAAGCACAGGCTGGCGAATAACTCATTCAATGAAAGGCGTTGTTAGGCTGCCAAAATCTACAGTCTCCTGAAATCACAACATATATTTGTTTTCCGACCTTCCTGATACTTTCAAATAATGAGCAGTACTCCAATCAAACTTGGATGTCCAAGTTTCGTTCTCCTACGTTGAAGCATCCGTTTGCAGTAACAGTTTGAATTTTTAGGTTTCACTGCGTTTTCTTCTATATTGACAGATGCAGTTAGAACTCTAAATCAAACACGGTTTGTGCTAGCTTCTTGAAACGTGACACAATACAGTAGTTCTACGTTCTATCTCTAAGGTTTGTTTCCTCTTGATGTAGCCTAATACAGGGAGTCGTGAATAACACTTATATTTAAAGGGATTGCCAAACTTCCAAAAACTAGAGTCTCCTGAAATCTCAACATACATTTTTTTCATCCAATCTTCATGATACTTTCAAGTAATGATCAGTACACCAATCCCACTTGGATGCCCAAGTATCGTTCTCCTACGTTGAAGCATCCGTTTGCAGTAACAGTTTGAATTTTTAGGTTTCACTCTGTTTTCTCCTATATTGACAGATGCAGTTCGAACTCTAAATCAAACACGGTTTGTTCTAGCTTCTTGAAACTTGACACAATACAGTAGTTCTACGTTCTATCTCTAAGGTTTGTTTCCTCTTGATGTAGCCTTAAGCACAGCCTGGTGAATAACTCATTCAATGAAAGGCGTTGTTAGGCTGCCAAAAAACTACAGTCTCCTGAAATCACAACATATATTTTTTTTCCGACCTTCCTGATACTTTCAAATAATGAGCAGTACTCCAATCAAACGTGGATGTCCAAGTTTCGTTCTCCTACGTTGAAGCATCCGTTTGCAGTAACAGTTTGAATTTTTAGGTTTCACTGCGTTTTCTTCTATATTGACAGATGCAGTTAGAACTCTAAATCAAACACGGTTTGGGCTAGCTTCTTGAAACGTAACACAATACAGTAGTTCTACGTTCTATCTCTAAGGTTTGTTTCCTCTTGATGTAGCCTAATACAGGGACGCGCGAATAACACTTATATTGAAAGGGATTGCCAAACTTCCAAAAACTAGAGTCTCCTGAAATCTCAACATACATTTTTTTCATCCAATCTTCATGATACTTTCAAGTAATGATCAGTACACCAATCCCACTTGGATGCCCAAGTATCGTTCTCCTACGTTGAAGCATCCGTTTGCAGTAACAGTTTGAATTTTTAGGTTTCACTCTGTTTTCTCCTATATTGACAGATGCAGTTCGAACTCTAAATCAAACACGGTTTGTGCTAGCTTCTTGAAACTTGACACAATACAGTAGTTCTACGTTCTATCTCTAAGGTTTGTTTCCTCTTGATGTAGCCTTAAGCACAGCCTGGCGAATAACTCATTCAATGAAAGGCGTTGTTAGGCTGCCAAAAAACTACAGTCTCCTGAAATCACAACATATATTTTTTTTCCGAACTTCCTGATACTTTCAAATAATGAGCAGTACTCCAATCAAACTTGGATGTCCAAGTTTCGTTCTCCTACGTTGAAGCATCTGTTTGCAGAAACAGTTGGAATTTTTAGGTTTCACTGCGTTTTCTTCTATATTGACAGATGCAGTTAGAACTCTAAATCAAACACGGTTTGTGCTAGCTTCTTGAAACTTGACACAATACAGTAGTTCTACGTTTTATCTCTAAGTTTTGTTTCCTCTTGATGTAGCCTTAAGCACAGGCTGGCGAATAACTCATTCAATGAAAGGCGTTCTTAGGCTGCCAAAAAACTACAGTCTCCTGAAATCACAACCTACATTTTTTCATCCAGTCTTCATGATACTTTCAAGTAATGATCAGTACACCAATCCCACTTGGATGCCCAAGTATCGTTCTCCTACGTTGAAGCATCCGTCTGCAGTAACAGTTTGAATTTTTAGGTTTCACTCTGTTTTCTCCTATATTGACAGATGCAGTTCGAACTCTAAATCAAACACGGTTTGTGCTAGCTTCTTGAAACTTGACACAATACAGTAGTTCTACGTTCTATCTCTAAGGTTTGTTTCCTCTTGATTTAGCCTTAAGCACAGGCTGGCGAATAACTCATTCAATGAAAGGCGTTGTTAGGCTGCCAAAAAACTACAGTCTCCTGAAATCACAGCATATTTTTTTTTCCGACCTTCCTGATACTTTCAAATAATGAGCAGTACTCCAATCAAACTTGGATGCCCAAGTTTCGTTCTCCTACTTTGAAGCATCCGTTTGCAGTAACAGTTTGAATTTTTAGGTTTCACTCTGTTTTCTCCTATATTGACAGATGCAGTTCGAACTCTAAATCAAACACGGTTTGTGCTAGCTTCTTGAAACTTGACACAATACAGAAGTTCTACGTTCTATCTCTAAGGTTTGTTTCCTCTTGATGTAGCCTTAAGCACAGGCTGGCGAATAACTCATTCAATGAAAGGCGTTGTTAGGCTGCCAAAAAACTACAGTCTCCTGAAATCACAACATATATTTGTTTTCCGACCTTCCTGATACTTTCAAATAATGAGCAGTACTCCAATCAAACTTGGATGTCCAAGTTTCGTTCTCCTACGTTGAAGCATCCGTTTGCAGTAACAGTTTGAATTTTTAGGTTTCACTGCGTTTTCTTCTATATTGACAGATGCAGTTAGAACTCTAAATCAAACACGGTTTGTGCTAGCTTCTTGAAACGTGACACAATACAGTAGTTCTAAGTTCTATCTCTAAGGTTTGTTTCCTCTTGATGTAGCCTTAAGCACAGGCTGGCGAATAACTCATTCAATGAAAGGCGTTGTTAGGCTGCCAAAAAACTACAGTCTCCTGAAATCACAACATACATTTTTTCATCCAATCTTCATGATACTTTCAAGTAATGATCAGTACACCAATCCCACTTGGATGCCCAAGTTTCGTTCTCCTACGTTGAAGCATCCGTTTGCAGTAACAGTTTGAATTTTAGGTTTCACTCTGTTTTCTCCTATATTGACAGATGCAGTTCGAACTCTAAATCAAACACGGTTTGTGCTAGCTTCTTGAAACTTGACACAATACAGTAGTTCTACGTTCTATCTCTAAGGTTTGTTTCCTCTTGATGTAGCCTTAAGCACAGGCTGGCGAATAACTCATTCAATGAAAGGCGTTGTTAGGCTGCCAAAAAACTACAGTCTCCTGAAATCACAACATATATTTGTTTTCCGACCTTCCTGATACTTTCAAATAATGAGCAGTACTCCAATCAAACTTGGATGCCCAAGTTTCGTTCTCCTACGTTGAAGCATCCGTTTGCAGTAACAGTTTGAATTTTTAGGTTTCACTCTGTTTTCTCCTATATTGACAGATGCAGTTCGAACTCTAAATCAAACACGGTTTGTGCTAGCTTCTTGAAACTTGACACAATACAGTAGTTCTACGTTCTATCTCTAAGGTTTGTTTCCTCTTGATGTAGCCTTAAGCACAGGCTGGCGAATAACTCATTCAATGAAAGGCGTTGTTAGGCTGCCAAAAAACTACAGTCTCCTGAAATCACAACATATATTTGTTTTCCGACCTTCCTGATACTTTCAAATAATGAGCAGTACTCCAATCAAACTTGGATGTCCAAGTTTCGTTCTCCTACGTTGAAGCATCCGTTTGCAGTAACAGTTTGAATTTTTAGGTTTCACTGCGTTTTCTTCTATATTGACAGATGCAGTTAGAACTCTAAATCAAACACGGTTTGTGCTAGCTTCTTGAAACGTGACACAATACAGTAGTTCTAAGTTCTATCTCTAAGGTTTGTTTCCTCTTGATGTAGCCTTAAGCACAGGCTGGCGAATAACTCATTCAATGAAAGGCGTTGTTAGGCTGCCAAAAAACTACAGTCTCCTGAAATCACAACATACATTTTTTCATCCAATCTTCATGATACTTTCAAGTAATGATCAGTACACCAATCCCACTTGGATGCCCAAGTTTCGTTCTCCTACGTTGAAGCATCCGTTTGCAGTAACAGTTTGAATTTTTAGGTTTCACTCTGTTTTCTCCTATATTGACAGATGCAGTTCGAACTCTAAATCAAACACGGTTTGTGCTAGCTTCTTGAAACTTGACACAATACAGTAGTTCTACGTTCTATCTCTAAGGTTTGTTTCCTCTTGATGTAGCCTTAAGCACAGGCTGGCGAATAACTCATTCAATGAAAGGCGTTGTTAGGCTGCCAAAAAACTACAGTCTCCTGAAATCACAACATATATTTTTTTTCCGACCTTCCTGATACTTTCAAATAATGAGCAGTACTCCAATCAAACTTGGATGTCCAAGTTTCGTTCTCCTACGTTGAAGCATCCGTTTGCAGTAACAGTTAGAATTTTTAGGTTTCACTGCGTTTTCTTCTATATTGACAGATGCAGTTAGAACTCTAAATCAAACACGGTTTGTGCTAGCTTCTTGAAACGTGACACAATACAGTAGTTCTACGTTCTATCTCTAAGGTTTGTTTCCTCTTGATGTAGCCTAATGCAGGGACTGGCGAATAACACCTATATTGAAAGGGGTTGCCAAACTTCCAAAAACTAGAGTCTCCTGAAATCTCAACATACATTTTTTCATCCAATCTTCATGATACTTTCAAGTAATGATCAGTACACCAATCCCACTTGGATGCCCAAGTTTCGTTCTCCTACGTTGAAGCATCCGTTTGCAGTAACAGTTTGAATTTTTAGGTTTCACTCTGTTTTCTCCTATATTGACAGATGCAGTTCGAACTCTAAATTAAACACGGTTTGTGCTAGCTTCTTGAAACTTGACACAATACAGTAGTTCTACGTTCTATCTCTAAGGTTTGCTTCCTCTTGATGTAGCCTAATGCAGGGACAGGCGCATAACACTTATATTGAAAGGGGTTGCCAAACTTCCAAAAACTAGAGTCTCCTGAAATCTCAACATGTATTTTTTCATCCAATCTTCATGATTCTTTCAAGTAATGATCAGTACACCAATCCCACTTGGATGCCCAAGTTTCGTTCTCCTACGTTGAAGCATCCGTTTGCAGTAACAGTTTGAATTTTTAGGTTTCACTCTGTTTTCTCCTATATTGACAGATGCAGTTCAAACTCTAAATCAAACACGGTTTGTGCTAGCTTTTTGAAACTTGACACAATACAGTAGTTCTACGTTCTATCTCTAAGGTTTGTTTCCTATGGATGTAGCCTTAAGCACAGGCTGGCGAATAACTCATTCAATGAAAGGCGTTGTTAGGCTGCCAAAAAACTACAGTCTCCTGAAATCACAACATATATTTTTTTTCTGACCTTCCTGATACTTTCAAATAATGAGCAGTACTCCAATCAAACTTGGATGTCCAAGTTTCGTTCTCCTACGTTGAAGCATCCGTTTGCAGTAACAGTTTGAATTTTTAGGTTTCACTGCGTTTTCTTCTATATTGACAGATGCAGTTAGAACTCTAAATCAAACACGGTTTGTGCTAGCTTCTTGAAACCTGACACAATACAGTAGTTCTACGTTCTATCTCTAAGGTTTGTTTTCTCTTGATGTAGCCTAATACAGGGACTCGCGAATAACACTTATATTGAAAGGGATTGCCAAACTTCCAAAAACTAGAGTCTCCTGAAATCTCAACATACAATTTTTTCATCCAATCTTCATGATACTTTCAAGTAATGATCAGTACACCAATCCCACTTGGATGCCCAAGTATCGTTCTCCTACGTTGAAGCTCCGTCTGCAGTAACAGTTTGAATTTTTAGGTTTCACTCTGTTTTCTCCTATATTGACAGATGCAGTTCGAACTCTAAATCAAACACGGTTTGTGCTAGCTTCTTGAAACTTGACACAATACAGTAGTTCTACGTTCTATCTCTAAGGTTTGTTTCCTCTTGATGTAGCCTTAAGCACAGGCTGGCGAATAACTCATTCAATGAAAGGCGTTGTTAGGCTGCCAAAAAACTACAGTCTCCTGAAATCACAACATATATTTTTTTTCCGACCTTCCTGATACTTTCAAATAATGAGCAGTACTCCAATCAAACTTGGATGTCCAAGTTTCGTTCTCCTACGTTGAAGCATCCGTTTGCAGTAACAGTTAGAATTTTTAGGTTTCACTGCGTTTTCTTCTATATTGACAGATGCAGTTAGAACTCTAAATCAAACACGGTTTGTGCTAGCTTCGTGAAACGTGACACAATACAGTAGTTCTACGTTCTATCTCTAAGGTTTGTTTCCTCTTGATGTAGCCTATTGCAGGGACTGGCGAATAACACCTATATTGAAAGGGGTTGCCAAACTTCCAAAAACTAGAGTCTCCTGAAATCTCAACATACATTTTTTCATCCAATCTTCATGATACTTTCAAGTAATGATCAGTACACCAATCCCACTTGGATGCCCAAGTTTCGTTCTCCTACGTTGAAGCATCCGTTTGCAGTAACAGTTTGAATTTTTAGGTTTCACTCTGTTTTCTCCTATATTGACAGATGCAGTTCGAACTCTAAATCAAACACGGTTTGTGCTAGCTTCTTGAAACTTGACACAATACAGTAGTTCTACGTTCTATCTCTAAGGTTTGCTTCCTCTTGATGTAGCCTAATGCAGGGACAGGCGCATAACACTTATATTGAAAGGGGTTGCCAAACTTCCAAAAACTAGAGTCTCCTGAAATCTCAACATGTATTTTTTCATCCAATCTTCATGATTCTTTCAAGTAATGATCAGTACACCAATCCCACTTGGATGCCCAAGTTTCGTTCTCCTACGTTGAAGCATCCGTTTGCAGTAACAGTTTGAATTTTTAGGTTTCACTCTGTTTTCTCCTATATTGACAGATGCAGTTCAAACTCTAAATCAAACACGGTTTGTGCTAGCTTTTTGAAACTTGACACAATACAGTAGTTCTACGTTCTATCTCTAAGGTTTGTTTCCTATGGATGTAGCCTTAAGCACAGGCTGGCGAATAACTCATTCAATGAAAGGCGTTGTTAGGCTGCCAAAAAACTACAGTCTCCTGAAATCACAACATATATTTTTTTTCTGACCTTCCTGATACTTTCAAATAATGAGCAGTACTCCAATCAAACTTGGATGTCCAAGTTTCGTTCTCCTACGTTGAAGCATCCGTTTGCAGTAACAGTTTGAATTTTTAGGTTTCACTGCGTTTTCTTCTATATTGACAGATGCAGTTAGAACTCTAAATCAAACACGGTTTGTGCTAGCTTCTTGAAACGTGACACAATACAGTAGTTCTACGTTCTATCTCTAAGGTTTGTTTTCTCTTGATGTAGCCTAATACAGGGACTCGCGAATAACACTTATATTGAAAGGGATTGCCAAACTTCCAAAAACTAGAGTCTCCTGAAATCTCAACATACAATTTTTTCATCCAATCTTCATGATACTTTCAAGTAATGATCAGTACACCAATCCCACTTGGATGCCCAAGTATCGTTCTCCTACGTTGAAGCATCCGTCTGCAGTAACAGTTTGAATTTTTAGGTTTCACTCTGTTTTCTCCTATATTGACAGATGCAGTTCGAACTCTAAATCAAACACGGTTTGTGCTAGCTTCTTGAAACTTGACACAATACAGTAGTTCTACGTTCTATCTCTAAGGTTTGTTTCCTCTTGATTTAGCCTTAAGCACAGGCTGGCGAATAACTCATTCAATGAAAGGCGTTGTTAGGCTGCCAAAAAACTACAGTCTCCTGAAATCACAGCATATTTTTTTTTCCGACCTTCCTGATACTTTCAAATAATGAGCAGTACTCCAATCAAACTTGGATGCCCAAGTATCGTTCTCCTACGTTGAAGCATCCGTTTGCAGTAACAGTTTGAATTTTTAGGTTTCACTCTGTTTTCTCCTATATTGACAGATGCAGTTCGAACTCTAAATCAAACACGGTTTGTGCTAGCTTCTTGAAACTTGACACAATACAGTAGTTCTACGTTCTATCTCTAAGGTTTGTTTCCTCTTGATGTAGCCTTAAGCACAGGCTGGCGAATAACTCATTCAATGAAAGGCGTTGTTAGGCTGCCAAAAAACTACAGTCTCCTGAAATCACAACATATATTTGTTTTCCGACCTTCCTGATACTTTCAAATAATGAGCAGTACTCCAATCAAACTTGGATGTCCAAGTTTCGTTCTCCTACGTTGAAGCATCCGTTTGCAGTAACAGTTTGAATTTTTAGGTTTCACTGCGTTTTCTTCTATATTGACAGATGCAGTTAGAACTCTAAATCAAACACGGTTTGTGCTAGCTTCTTGAAACGTGACACAATACAGTAGTTCTAAGTTCTATCTCTAAGGTTTGTTTCCTCTTGATGTAGCCTTAAGCACAGGCTGGCGAATAACTCATTCAATGAAAGGCGTTGTTAGGCTGCCAAAAAACTACAGTCTCCTGAAATCACAACATACATTTTTTCATCCAATCTTCATGATACTTTCAAGTAATGATCAGTACACCAATCCCACTTGGATGCCCAAGTTTCGTTCTCCTACGTTGAAGCATCCGTTTGCAGTAACAGTTTGAATTTTTAGGTTTCACTCTGTTTTCTCCTATATTGACAGATGCAGTTCGAACTCTAAATCAAACACGGTTTGTGCTAGCTTCTTGAAACTTGACACAATACAGTAGTTCTACGTTCTATCTCTAAGGTTTGTTTCCTCTTGATGTAGCCTTAAGCACAGGCTGGCGAATAACTCATTCAATGAAAGGCGTTGTTAGGCTGCCAAAAAACTACAGTCTCCTGAAATCACAACATATATTTTATTTCCGACCTTCCTGATACTTTCAAATAATGAGCAGTACTCCAATCAAACTTGGATGCCCAAGTTTCGTTCTCCTAAGTTGAAGCATCCGTTTGCAGTAACAGTTAGAATTTTTAGGTTTCACTGCGTTTTCTTCTATATTGACAGATGCAGTTAGAACTCTAAATCAAACACGGTTTGTGCTAGCTTCTTGAAACGTGACACAATACAGTAGTTCTACGTTCTATCTCTAAGGTTTGCTTCCTCTTGATGTAGCCTAATGCAGGGACAGGCGAATAACACGTATATTGAAAGGGGTTGCCAAACTTCCAAAAACTAGAGTCTCCTGAAATCTCAACATATATTTTTTCATCCAATCTTCATGATACTTTCAAGTAATGATCAGTACACCAATCCCACTTGGATGCCCAAGTTTCGTTCTCCTACGTTGAAGCATCCGTTTGCAGTAACAGTTTGAATTTTTAGGTTTCACTCTGTTTTCTCCTATATTGCAGATGCAGTTCGAACCCTAATTCAAACACGGTTTGTGCTAGCTTCTTGAAACTTGACACAATACAGTAGTTCTACGTTCTATCTCTAAGGTTTGTTTCCTCTTGATGTAGCCTTAAGCACAGGCTGGCGAATAACTCATTCAATGAAAGGCGTTGTTAGGCTGCCAAAAAACTACAGTCTCCTGAAATCACAACATATATTTTATTTCCGACCTTCCTGATACTTTCATATAATGAGCAGTACTCCAATCAAACTTGGATGCCCAAGTTTCGTTCTCCTACGTTGAAGCATCCGTTTGCAGTAACAGTTAGAATTTTTAGGTTTCACTGCGTTTTCTTCTATATTGACAGATGCAGTTAGAACTCTAAATCAAACACGGTTTGTGCTAGCTTCTTGAAACGTGACACAATACAGTAGTTCTACGTTCTATCTCTAAGGTTTGTTTCCTCTTGATGTAGCCTAATGCAGGGAGTGGCGAATAACACTTATATTGAAAGGGGTTGCCAAACTTCCAAAAACTAGAGTCTCCTGAAATCTCAACATACATTTTTTCATCCAATCTTCATGATACTTTCAAGTAATGATCAGTACACCAATCCCACTTGGATGCCCAAGTTTCGTTCTCCTACGTTGAAGCATCCGTTTGCAGTAACAGTTTGAATTTTTAGTTTTCACTCTGTTTTCTCCTATATTGACAGATGCAGTTCGAACTCTAAATCAAACACGGTTTGTGCTAGCTTCTTGAAACTTGACACAATACAGTAGTTCTACGTTCTATCTCTAAGGTTTGTTTCCTCTTGATGTAGCCTTAAGCACAGGCTGGCGAATAACTCATTCAATGAAAGGCGTTGTTAGGCTGCCAAAATCTACAGTCTCCTGAAATCACAACATATATTTGTTTTCCGACCTTCCTGATACTTTCAAATAATGAGCAGTACTCCAATCAAACTTGGATGTCCAAGTTTCGTTCTCCTACGTTGAAGCATCCGTTTGCAGTAACAGTTTGAATTTTTAGGTTTCACTGCGTTTTCTTCTATATTGACAGATGCAGTTAGAACTCTAAATCAAACACGGTTTGTGCTAGCTTCTTGAAACGTGACACAATACAGTAGTTCTAAGTTCTATCTCTAAGGTTTGTTTCCTCTTGATGTAGCCTTAAGCACAGGCTGGCGAATAACTCATTCAATGAAAGGCGTTGTTAGGCTGCCAAAAAACTACAGTCTCCTGAAATCACAACATACATTTTTTCATCCAATCTTCATGATACTTTCAAGTAATGATCAGTACACCAATCCCACTTGGATGCCCAAGTTTCGTTCTCCTACGTTGAAGCATCCGTTTGCAGTAACAGTTTGAATTTTTAGGTTTCACTCTGTTTTCTCCTATATTGACCGATGCAGTTCGAACTCTAAATCAAACACGGTTTGTGCTAGCTTCTTGAAACTTGACACAATACAGTAGTTCTACGTTCTATCTCTAAGGTTTGTTTCCTCTTGATGTAGCCTTAAGCACAGGCTGGCGAATAACTCATTCAATGAAAGGCGTTGTTAGGCTGCCAAAAAACTACAGTCTCCTGAAATCACAACATATATTTTATTTCCGACCTTCCTGATACTTTCAAATAATGAGCAGTACTCCAATCAAAATTGGATGCCCAAGTTTCGTTCTCCTAAGTTGAAGCATCCGTTTGCAGTAACAGTTAGAATTTTTAGGTTTCACTGCGTTTTCTTCTATATTGACAGATGCAGTTAGAACTCTAAATCAAACACGGTTTGTGCTAGCTTCTTGAAACGTGACACAATACAGTAGTTCTACGTTCTATCTCTAAGGTTTGTTTCCTCTTGATGTAGCCTAATACAGGGACTCGCGAATAACACTTATATTGAAAGGGATTGCCAAACTTCCAAAAACTAGAGTCTCCTGAAATCTCAACATACATTTTTTCATCCAATCTTCATGATACTTTCAAGTAATGATCAGTACACCAATCCCACTTGGATGCCCAAGTTTCGTTCTCCTACGTTGAAGCATCCGTTTGCAGTAACAGTTTGAATTTTTAGGTTTCACTCTGTTTTCTCCTATATTGACAGATGCAGTTCGAACTCTAAATCAAACACGGTTTGTGCTAGCTTCTTGAAACTTGACACAATACAGTAGTTCTACGTTCTATCTCTAAGGTTTGCTTCCTCTTGATGTAGCCTAATGCAGGGACAGGCGAATAACACGTATATTGAAAGGGGTTGCCAAACTTCCAAAAACTAGAGTCTCCTGAAATCTCAACATATATTTTTTCATCCAATCTTCATGATACTTTCAAGTAATGATCAGTACACCAATCCCACTTGGATGCCCAAGTTTCGTTCTCCTACGTTGAAGCATCCGTTTGCAGTAACAGTTTGAATTTTTAGGTTTCACTCTGTTTTCTCCTATATTGCAGATGCAGTTCGAACCCTAATTCAAACACGGTTTGTGCTAGCTTCTTGAAACTTGACACAATACAGTAGTTCTACGTTCTATCTCTAAGGTTTGTTTCCTCTTGATGTAGCCTTAAGCACAGGCTGGCGAATAACTCATTCAATGAAAGGCGTTGCTAGGCTGCCAAAAAACTACAGTCTCCTGAAATCACAACATATATTTTATTTCCGAGCTTCCTGATACTTTCATATAATGAGCAGTACTCCAATCAAACTTGGATGCCCAAGTTTCGTTCTCCTACGTTGAAGCATCCGTTTGCAGTAACAGTTAGAATTTTTAGGTTTCACTGCGTTTTCTTCTATATTGACAGATGCAGTTAGAACTCTAAATCAAACACGGTTTGTGCTAGCTTCTTGAAACGTGACACAATACAGTAGTTCTACGTTCTATCTCTAAGGTTTGTTTCCTCTTGATGTAGCCTAATGCAGGGAGTGGCGAATAACACTTATATTGAAAGGGGTTGCCAAACTTCCAAAAACTAGAGTCTCCTGAAATCTCAACATACATTTTTTCATCCAATCTTCATGATACTTTCAAGTAATGATCAGTACACCAATCCCACTTGGATGCCCAAGTTTCGTTCTCCTACGTTGAAGCATCCGTTTGCAGTAACAGTTTGAATTTTTAGTTTTCACTCTGTTTTCTCCTATATTGACAGATGCAGTTCGAACTCTAAATCAAACACGGTTTGTGCTAGCTTCTTGAAACTTGACACAATACAGTAGTTCTACGTTCTATCTCTAAGGTTTGTTTCCTCTTGATGTAGCCTTAAGCACAGGCTGGCGAATAACTCATTCAATGAAAGGCGTTGTTAGGCTGCCAAAATCTACAGTCTCCTGAAATCACAACATATATTTGTTTTCCGACCTTCCTGATACTTTCAAATAATGAGCAGTACTCCAATCAAACTTGGATGTCCAAGTTTCGTTCTCCTACGTTGAAGCATCCGTTTGCAGTAACAGTTTGAATTTTTAGGTTTCACTGCGTTTTCTTCTATATTGACAGATGCAGTTAGAACTCTAAATCAAACACGGTTTGTGCTAGCTTCTTGAAACTTGACACAATACAGTAGTTCTACGTTCTATCTCTAAGGTTTGTTTCCTCTTGATGTAGCCTAATACAGGGACTCGTGAATAACACTTATATTTAAAGGGATTGCCAAACTTCCAAAAACTAGAGTCTCCTGAAATCTCAACATACATTTTTTTCATCCAATCTTCATGATACTTTCAAGTAATGATCAGTACACCAATCCCACTTGGATGCCCAAGTATCGTTCTCCTACGTTGAAGCATCCGTTTGCAGTAACAGTTTGAATTTTTAGGTTTTCTCTGTTTTCTCCTATATTGACAGATGCAGTTCGAACTCTAAATCAAACACGGTTTGTTCTAGCTTCTTGAAACTTGACACAATACAGTAGTTCTACGTTCTATCTCTAAGGTTTGTTTCCTCTTGATGTAGCCTTAAGCACAGCCTGGCGAATAACTCATTCAATGAAAGGCGTTGTTAGGCTGCCAAAAAACTACAGTCTCCTGAAATCACAACATATATTTTTTTTCCGACCTTCCTGATACTTTCAAATAATGAGCAGTACTCCAATCAAACGTGGATGTCCAAGTTTCGTTCTCCTACGTTGAAGCATCCGTTTGCAGTAACAGTTTGAATTTTTAGGTTTCACTGCGTTTTCTTCTATATTGACAGATGCAGTTAGAACTCTAAATCAAACACGGTTTGGGCTAGCTTCTTGAAACGTAACACAATACAGTAGTTCTACGTTCTATCTCTAAGGTTTGTTTCCTCTTGATGTAGCCTAATACAGGGACTCGCGAATAACACTTATATTGAAAGGGATTGCCAAACTTCCAAAAACTAGAGTCTCCTGAAATCTCAACATACATTTTTTTCATCCAATCTTCATGATACTTTCAAGTAATGATCAGTACACCAATCCCACTTGGATGCCCAAGTATCGTTCTCCTACGTTGAAGCATCCGTTTGCAGTAACAGTTTGAATTTTTAGGTTTCACTCTGTTTTCTCCTATATTGACAGATGCAGTTCGAACTCTAAATCAAACACGGTTTGTGCTAGCTTCTTGAAACTTGACACAATACAGTAGTTCTACGTTCTATCTCTAAGGTTTGTTTCCTCTTGATGTAGCCTTAAGCACAGGCTGGCGAATAACTCATTCAATGAAAGGCGTTGTTAGGCTGCCAAAAAACTACAGTCTCCTGAAATCACAACATATATTTTTTTTCCGAACTTCCTGATACTTTCAAATAATGAGCAGTACTCCAATCAAACTTGGATGTCCAAGTTTCGTTCTCCTACGTTGAAGCATCTGTTTGCAGAAACAGTTTGAATTTTTAGGTTTCACTGCGTTTTCTTCTATATTGACAGATGCAGTTAGAACTCTAAATCAAACACGGTTTGTGCTAGCTTCTTGAAACTTGACACAATACAGTAGTTCTACGTTTTATCTCTAAGTTTTGTTTCCTCTTGATGTAGCCTTAAGCACAGGCTGGCGAATAACTCATTCAATGAAAGGCGTTCTTAGGCTGCCAAAAAACTACAGTCTCCTGAAATCACAACCTACATTTTTTCATCCAGTCTTCATGATACTTTCAAGTAATGATCAGTACACCAATCCCACTTGGATGCCCAAGTTTCGTTCTCCTACGTTGAAGCATCCGTTTGCAGTAACAGTTTGAATTTTTAGGTTTCACTCTGTTTTCTCCTATATTGACAGATGCAGTTCGAACTCTAAATCAAACACCGTTTGTGCTAGCTTCTTGAAACTTGACACAATACAGTAGTTCTACGTTCTATCTCTAAGGTTTGTTTCCTCTTGATGTAGCCTTAAGCACAGGCTGGCGAATAACTCATTCAATGAAAGGCGTTGTTAGGCTGCCAAAAAACTACAGTCTCCTGAAATCACAACATATATTTTTTTTCCAACCTTCCTGATACTTTCAAATAATGAGCAGTACTCCAATCAAACTTGGATGCCCAAGTTTCGTTCTCCTACGTTGAAGCATCCGTTTGCAGTAACAGTTAGAATTTTTAGGTTTCACTGCATTTTCTTCTATATTGACAGATGCAGTTAGAACTCTAAATCAAACACGGTTTGTGCTAGCTTCTTGAAACGTGACACAATACAGTAGTTCTACGTTCTATCTCTAAGGTTTGTTTCCTCTTGATGTAGCCTTAAGCACATCCTGGCGAATAACTCATTCAATGAAAGGCGTTGTTAGGCTGCCAAAAAACTACAGTCTCCTGAAATCACAACATATATTTTTTTTCCGACCTTCCTGATACTTTCAAATAATGAGCAGTACTCCAATCAAACGTGGATGTCCAAGTTTCGTTCTCCTACGTTGAAGCATCCGTTTGCAGTAACAGTTTGAATTTTTAGGTTTCACTGCGTTTTCTTCTATATTGACAGATGCAGTTAGAACTCTAAATCAAACACGGTTTGGGCTAGCTTCTTGAAACGTAACACAATACAGTAGTTCTACGTTCTATCTCTAAGGTTTGTTTCCTCTTGATGTAGCCTAATACAGGGACTCGCGAATAACACTTATATTGAAAGGGATTGCCAAACTTCCAAAAACTAGAGTCTCCTGAAATCTCAACATACATTTTTTTCATCCAATCTTCATGATACTTTCAAGTAATGATCAGTACACCAATCCCACTTGGATGCCCAAGTATCGTTCTCCTACGTTGAAGCATCCGTTTGCAGTAACAGTTTGAATTTTTAGGTTTCACTCTGTTTTCTCCTATATTGACAGATGCAGTTCGAACTCTAAATCAAACACGGTTTGTGCTAGCTTCTTGAAACTTGACACAATACAGTAGTTCTACGTTCTATCTCTAAGGTTTGTTTCCTCTTGATGTAGCCTTAAGCACAGGCTGGCGAATAACTCATTCAATGAAAGGCGTTGTTAGGCTGCCAAAAAACTACAGTCTCCTGAAATCACAACATATATTTTTTTTCCGACCTTCCTGATACTTTCAAATAATGAGCAGTACTCCAATCAAACTTGGATGTCCAAGTTTCGTTCTCCTACGTTGAAGCATCTGTTTGCAGTAACAGTTTGAATTTTTAGGTTTCACTGCGTTTTCTTCTATATTGACAGATGCAGTTAGAACTCTAAATCAAACACGGTTTGTGCTAGCTTCTTGAAACGTGACACAATACAGTAGTTCTACGTTTTATCTCTAAGTTTTGTTTCCTCTTGATGTAGCCTTAAGCACAGGCTGGCGAATAACTCATTCAATGAAAGGCGTTCTTAGGCTGCCAAAAAACTACAGTCTCCTGAAATCACAACCTACATTTTTTCATCCAGTCTTCATGATACTTTCAAGTAATGATCAGTACACCAATCCCACTTGGATGCCCAAGTTTCGTTCTCCTACGTTGAAGCATCCGTTTGCAGTAACAGTTTGAATTTTTAGGTTTCACTCTGTTTTCTCCTATATTGACAGATGCAGTTCGAACTCTAAATCAAACACGGTTTGTGCTAGCTTCTTGAAACTTGACACAATACAGTAGTTCTACGTTCTATCTCTAAGGTTTGTTTCCTCTTGATGTAGCCTTAAGCACAGGCTGGCGAATAACTCATTCAATGAAAGGCGTTGTTAGGCTGCCAAAATCTACAGTCTCCTGAAATCACAACATATATTTGGTTTGCGACCTTCCTGATACTTTCAAATAATGAGCAGTACTCCAATCAAACTTGGATGTCCAAGTTTCGTTCTCCTACGTTGAAGCATCTGTTTGCAGAAACAGTTTGAATTTTTAGGTTTCACTGCGTTTTCTTCTATATTGACAGATGCAGTTAGAACTCTAAATCAAACACGGTTTGTGCTAGCTTCTTGAAACTTGACACAATACAGTAGTTCTACGTTTTATCTCTAAGTTTTGTTTTCTCTTGATGTAGCCTTAAGCACAGGCTGGCGAATAACTCATTCAATGAAAGGCGTTCTTAGGCTGCCAAAAAACTACAGTCTCCTGAAATCACAACCTACATTTTTTCATCCAGTCTTCATGATACTTTCAAGTAATGATCAGTACACCAATCCCACTTGGATGCCCAAGTTTCGTTCTCCTACGTTGAAGCATCCGTTTGCAGTAACAGTTTGAATTTTTAGGTTTCACTCTGTTTTCTCCTATATTGACAGATGCAGTTCGAACTCTAAATCAAACACCGTTTGTGCTAGCTTCTTGAAACTTGACACAATACAGTAGTTCTACGTTCTATCTCTAAGGTTTGTTTCCTCTTGATGTAGCCTTAAGCACAGGCTGGCGAATAACTCATTCAATGAAAGGCGTTGTTAGGCTGCCAAAAAACTACAGTCTCCTGAAATCACAACATATATTTTTTTTCCAACCTTCCTGATACTTTCAAATAATGAGCAGTACTCCAATCAAACTTGGATGCCCAAGTTTCGTTCTCCTACGTTGTAGCATCCGTTTGCAGTAACAGTTAGAATTTTTAGGTTTCACTGCATTTTCTTCTATATTGACAGATGCAGTTAGAACTCTAAATCAAACACGGTTTGTGCTAGCTTCTTGAAACGTGACACAATACAGTAGTTCTACGTTCTATCTCTAAGGTTTGTTTCCTCTTGATGTAGCCTAATGCGGGGACTGGCGAATAACACTTATATTGAAAGGGGTTGCCAAACTTCCAAAAACTAGAGTCTCCTGAAATCTCAACATACATTTTTTCATCCAATCTTCATGATACTTTCAAGTAATGATCAGTACACCAATCCCACTTGGATGCCCAAGTTTCGTTCTCCTACGTTGAAGCATCCGTTTGCAGTAACAGTTTGAATTTTTAGGTTTCACTCTGTTTTCTCCTATATTGACAGATGCAGTTCGAACTCTAAATCAAACACGGTTTGTGCTAGCTTCTTGAAACTTGACACAATACAGTAGTTCTACGTTCTATCTCTAAGGTTTGTTTCCTCTTGATGTAGCCTTAAGCACAGGCTGGCGAATAACTCATTCAATGAAAGGCGTTGTTAGGCTGCCAAAATCTACAGTCTCCTGAAATCACAACATATATTTGTTTTCCGACCTTCCTGATACTTTCAAATAATGAGCAGTACTCCAATCAAACTTGGATGTCCAAGTTTCGTTCTCCTACGTTGAAGCATCCGTTTGCAGTAACAGTTTGAATTTTTAGGTTTCACTGCGTTTTCTTCTATATTGACAGATGCAGTTAGAACTCTAAATCAAACACGGTTTGTGCTAGCTTCTTGAAACTTGACACAATACAGTAGTTCTACGTTCTATCTCTAAGGTTTGTTTCCTCTTGATGTAGCCTAATACAGGGACTCGTGAATAACACTTATATTTAAAGGGATTGCCAAACTTCCAAAAACTAGAGTCTCCTGAAATCTCAACATACATTTTTTTCATCCAATCTTCATGATACTTTCAAGTAATGATCAGTACACCAATCCCACTTGGATGCCCAAGTATCGTTCTCCTACGTTGAAGCATCCGTTTGCAGTAACAGTTTGAATTTTTAGGTTTCACTCTGTTTTCTCCTATATTGACAGATGCAGTTCGAACTCTAAATCAAACACGGTTTGTTCTAGCTTCTTGAAACTTGACACAATACAGTAGTTCTACGTTCTATCTCTAAGGTTTGTTTCCTCTTGATGTAGCCTTAAGCACAGCCTGGCGAATAACTCATTCAATGAAAGGCGTTGTTAGGCTGCCAAAACACTACAGTCTCCTGAAATCACAACATATATTTTTTTTCCGACCTTCCTGATACTTTCAAATAATGAGCAGTACTCCAATCAAACGTGGATGTCCAAGTTTCGTTCTCCTACGTTGAAGCATCCGTTTGCAGTAACAGTTTGAATTTTTAGGTTTCACTGCGTTTTCTTCTATATTGACAGATGCAGTTAGAACTCTAAATCAAACACGGTTTGGGCTAGCTTCTTGAAACGTAACACAATACAGTAGTTCTACGTTCTATCTCTAAGGTTTGTTTCCTCTTGATGTAGCCTAATACAGGGACTCGCGAATAACACTTATATTGAAAGGGATTGCCAAACTTCCAAAAACTAGAGTCTCCTGAAATCTCAACATACATTTTTTTCATCCAATCTTCATGATACTTTCAAGTAATGATCAGTACACCAATCCCACTTGGATGCCCAAGTATCGTTCTCCTACGTTGAAGCATCCGTTTGCAGTAACAGTTTGAATTTTTAGGTTTCACTCTGTTTTCTCCTATATTGACAGATGCAGTTCGAACTCTAAATCAAACACGGTTTGTGCTAGCTTCTTGAAACTTGACACAATACAGTAGTTCTACGTTCTATCTCTAAGGTTTGTTTCCTCTTGATGTAGCCTTAAGCACAGGCTGGCGAATAACTCATTCAATGAAAGGCGTTGTTAGGCTGCCAAAAAACTACAGTCTCCTGAAATCACAACATATATTTTTTTTCCGACCTTCCTGATACTTTCAAATAATGAGCAGTACTCCAATCAAACTTGGATGTCCAAGTTTCGTTCTCCTACGTTGAAGCATCTGTTTGCAGTAACAGTTTGAATTTTTAGGTTTCACTGCGTTTTCTTCTATATTGACAGATGCAGTTAGAACTCTAAATCAAACACGGTTTGTGCTAGCTTCTTGAAACGTGACACAATACAGTAGTTCTACGTTTTATCTCTAAGTTTTGTTTCCTCTTGATGTAGCCTTAAGCACAGGCTGGCGAATAACTCATTCAATGAAAGGCGTTCTTAGGCTGCCAAAAAACTACAGTCTCCTGAAATCACAACCTACATTTTTTCATCCAGTCTTCATGATACTTTCAAGTAATGATCAGTACACCAATCCCACTTGGATGCCCAAGTTTCGTTCTCCTACGTTGAAGCATCCGTTTGCAGTAACAGTTTGAATTTTTAGGTTTCACTCTGTTTTCTCCTATATTGACAGATGCAGTTCGAACTCTAAATCAAACACGGTTTGTGCTAGCTTCTTGAAACTTGACACAATACAGTAGTTCTACGTTCTATCTCTAAGGTTTGTTTCCTCTTGATGTAGCCTTAAGCACAGGCTGGCGAATAACTCATTCAATGAAAGGCGTTGTTAGGCTGCCAAAATCTACAGTCTCCTGAAATCACAACATATATTTGTTTTCCGACCTTCCTGATACTTTCAAATAATGAGCAGTACTCCAATCAAACTTGGATGTCCAAGTTTCGTTCTCCTACGTTGAAGCATCCGTTTGCAGTAACAGTTTGAATTTTTAGGTTTCACTGCGTTTTCTTCTATATTGACAGATGCAGTTAGAACTCTAAATCAAACACGGTTTGTGCTAGCTTCTTGAAACGTGACACAATACAGTAGTTCTAAGTTCTATCTCTAAGGTTTGTTTCCTCTTGATGTAGCCTTAAGCACAGGCTGGCGAATAACTCATTCAATGAAAGGCGTTGTTAGGCTGCCAAAAAACTACAGTCTCCTGAAATCACAACATACATTTTTTCATCCAATCTTCATGATACTTTCAAGTAATGATCAGTACACCAATCCCACTTGGATGCCCAAGTTTCGTTCTCCTACGTTGAAGCATCCGTTTGCAGTAACAGTTTGAATTTTTAGGTTTCACTCTGTTTTCTCCTATATTGCAGATGCAGTTCGAACCCTAATTCAAACACGGTTTGTGCTAGCTTCTTGAAACTTGACACAATACAGTAGTTCTACGTTCTATCTCTAAGGTTTGTTTCCTCTTGATGTAGCCTTAAGCACAGGCTGGCGAATAACTCATTCAATGAAAGGCGTTGTTAGGCTGCCAAAAAACTACAGTCTCCTGAAATCACAACATATATTTTATTTCCGACCTTCCTGATACTTTCATATAATGAGCAGTACTCCAATCAAACTTGGATGCCCAAGTTTCGTTCTCCTACGTTGAAGCATCCGTTTGCAGTAACAGTTAGAATTTTTAGGTTTCACTGCGTTTTCTTCTATATTGACAGATGCAGTTAGAACTCTAAATCAAACACGGTTTGTGCTAGCTTCTTGAAACGTGACACAATACAGTAGTTCTACGTTCTATCTCTAAGGTTTGTTTCCTCTTGATGTAGCCTAATGCAGGGAGTGGCGAATAACACTTATATTGAAAGGGGTTGCCAAACTTCCAAAAACTAGAGTCTCCTGAAATCTCAACATACATTTTTTCATCCAATCTTCATGATACTTTCAAGTAATGATCAGTACACCAATCCCACTTGGATGCCCAAGTTTCGTTCTCCTACGTTGAAGCATCCGTTTGCAGTAACAGTTTGAATTTTTAGTTTTCACTCTGTTTTCTCCTATATTGACAGATGCAGTTCGAACTCTAAATCAAACACGGTTTGTGCTAGCTTCTTGAAACTTGACACAATACAGTAGTTCTACGTTCTATCTCTAAGGTTTGTTTCCTCTTGATGTAGCCTTAAGCACAGGCTGGCGAATAACTCATTCAATGAAAGGCGTTGTTAGGCTGCCAAAATCTACAGTCTCCTGAAATCACAACATATATTTGTTTTCCGACCTTCCTGATACTTTCAAATAATGAGCAGTACTCCAATCAAACTTGGATGTCCAAGTTTCGTTCTCCTACGTTGAAGCATCCGTTTGCAGTAACAGTTTGAATTTTTAGGTTTCACTGCGTTTTCTTCTATATTGACAGATGCAGTTAGAACTCTAAATCAAACACGGTTTGTGCTAGCTTCTTGAAACTTGACACAATACAGTAGTTCTACGTTCTATCTCTAAGGTTTGTTTCCTCTTGATGTAGCCTAATACAGGGACTCGTGAATAACACTTATATTTAAAGGGATTGCCAAACTTCCAAAAACTAGAGTCTCCTGAAATCTCAACATACATTTTTTTCATCCAATCTTCATGATACTTTCAAGTAATGATCAGTACACCAATCCCACTTGGATGCCCAAGTATCGTTCTCCTACGTTGAAGCATCCGTTTGCAGTAACAGTTTGAATTTTTAGGTTTCACTCTGTTTTCTCCTATATTGACAGATGCAGTTCGAACTCTAAATCAAACACGGTTTGTGCTAGCTTCTTGAAACTTGACACAATACAGTAGTTCTACGTTCTATCTCTAAGGTTTGTTTCCTCTTGATGTAGCCTTAAGCACAGGCTGGCGAATAACTCATTCAATGAAAGGCGTTGTTAGGCTGCCAAAATCTACAGTCTCCTGAAATCACAACATATATTTGTTTTCCGACCTTCCTGATACTTTCAAATAATGAGCAGTACTCCAATCAAACTTGGATGTCCAAGTTTCGTTCTCCTACGTTGAAGCATCCGTTTGCAGTAACAGTTTGAATTTTTAGGTTTCACTGCGTTTTCTTCTATATTGACAGATGCAGTTAGAACTCTAAATCAAACACGGTTTGTGCTAGCTTCTTGAAACTTGACACAATACAGTAGTTCTACGTTCTATCTCTAAGGTTTGTTTCCTCTTGATGTAGCCTAATACAGGGACTCGTGAATAACACTTATATTTAAAGGGATTGCCAAACTTCCAAAAACTAGAGTCTCCTGAAATCTCAACATACATTTTTTTCATCCAATCTTCATGATACTTTCAAGTAATGATCAGTACACCAATCCCACTTGGATGCCCAAGTATCGTTCTCCTACGTTGAAGCATCCGTTTGCAGTAACAGTTTGAATTTTTAGGTTTCACTCTGTTTTCTCCTATATTGACAGATGCAGTTCGAACTCTAAATCAAACACGGTTTGTTCTAGCTTCTTGAAACTTGACACAATACAGTAGTTCTACGTTCTATCTCTAAGGTTTGTTTCCTCTTGATGTAGCCTTAAGCACAGCCTGGCGAATAACTCATTCAATGAAAGGCGTTGTTAGGCTGCCAAAAAACTACAGTCTCCTGAAATCACAACATATATTTTTTTTCCGACCTTCCTGATACTTTCAAATAATGAGCAGTACTCCAATCAAACGTGGATGTCCAAGTTTCGTTCTCCTACGTTGAAGCATCCGTTTGCAGTAACAGTTTGAATTTTTAGGTTTCACTGCGTTTTCTTCTATATTGACAGATGCAGTTAGAACTCTAAATCAAACACGGTTTGGGCTAGCTTCTTGAAACGTAACACAATACAGTAGTTCTACGTTCTATCTCTAAGGTTTGTTTCCTCTTGATGTAGCCTAATACAGGGACTCGCGAATAACACTTATATTGAAAGGGATTGCCAAACTTCCAAAAACTAGAGTCTCCTGAAATCTCAACATACATTTTTTTCATCCAATCTTCATGATACTTTCAAGTAATGATCAGTACACCAATCCCACTTGGATGCCCAAGTATCGTTCTCCTACGTTGAAGCATCCGTTTGCAGTAACAGTTTGAATTTTTAGGTTTCACTCTGTTTTCTCCTATATTGACAGATGCAGTTCGAACTCTAAATCAAACACGGTTTGTGCTAGCTTCTTGAAACTTGACACAATACAGTAGTTCTACGTTCTATCTCTAAGGTTTGTTTCCTCTTGATGTAGCCTTAAGCACAGGCTGGCGAATAACTCATTCAATGAAAGGCGTTGTTAGGCTGCCAAAAAACTACAGTCTCCTGAAATCACAACATATATTTTTTTTCCGACCTTCCTGATACTTTCAAATAATGAGCAGTACTCCAATCAAACTTGGATGTCCAAGTTTCGTTCTCCTACGTTGAAGCATCTGTTTGCAGTAACAGTTTGAATTTTTAGGTTTCACTGCGTTTTCTTCTATATTGACAGATGCAGTTAGAACTCTAAATCAAACACGGTTTGTGCTAGCTTCTTGAAACGTGACACAATACAGTAGTTCTACGTTTTATCTCTAAGTTTTGTTTCCTCTTGATGTAGCCTTAAGCACAGGCTGGCGAATAACTCATTCAATGAAAGGCGTTCTTAGGCTGCCAAAAAACTACAGTCTCCTGAAATCACAACCTACATTTTTTCATCCAGTCTTCATGATACTTTCAAGTAATGATCAGTACACCAATCCCACTTGGATGCCCAAGTTTCGTTCTCCTACGTTGAAGCATCCGTTTGCAGTAACAGTTTGAATTTTTAGGTTTCACTCTGTTTTCTCCTATATTGACAGATGCAGTTCGAACTCTAAATCAAACACCGTTTGTGCTAGCTTCTTGAAACTTGACACAATACAGTAGTTCTACGTTCTATCTCTAAGGTTTGTTTCCTCTTGATGTAGCCTTAAGCACAGGCTGGCGAATAACTCATTCAATGAAAGGCGTTGTTAGGCTGCCAAAAAACTACAGTCTCCTGAAATCACAACATATATTTTTTTTCCAACCTTCCTGATACTTTCAAATAATGAGCAGTACTCCAATCAAACTTGGATGCCCAAGTTTCGTTCTCCTACGTTGAAGCATCCGTTTGCAGTAACAGTTAGAATTTTTAGGTTTCACTGCATTTTCTTCTATATTGACAGATGCAGTTAGAACTCTAAATCAAACACGGTTTGTGCTAGCTTCTTGAAACGTGACACAATACAGTAGTTCTACGTTCTATCTCTAAGGTTTGTTTCCTCTTGATGTAGCCTAATGCGGGGACTGGCGAATAACACTTATATTGAAAGGGGTTGCCAAACTTCCAAAAACTAGAGTCTCCTGAAATCTCAACATACATTTTTTCATCCAATCTTCATGATACTTTCAAGTAATGATCAGTACACCAATCCCACTTGGATGCCCAAGTTTCGTTCTCCTACGTTGAAGCATCCGTTTGCAGTAACAGTTTGAATTTTTAGGTTTCACTCTGTTTTCTCCTATATTGACAGATGCAGTTCGAACTCTAAATCAAACACGGTTTGTGCTAGCTTCTTGAAACTTGACACAATACAGTAGTTCTACGTTCTATCTCTAAGGTTTGTTTCCTCTTGATGTAGCCTTAAGCACAGGCTGGCGAATAACTCATTCAATGAAAGGCGTTGTTAGGCTGCCAAAATCTACAGTCTCCTGAAATCACAACATATATTTGTTTTCCGACCTTCCTGATACTTTCAAATAATGAGCAGTACTCCAATCAAACTTGGATGTCCAAGTTTCGTTCTCCTACGTTGAAGCATCCGTTTGCAGTAACAGTTTGAATTTTTAGGTTTCACTGCGTTTTCTTCTATATTGACAGATGCAGTTAGAACTCTAAATCAAACACGGTTTGTGCTAGCTTCTTGAAACGTGACACAATACAGTAGTTCTACGTTCTATCTCTAAGGTTTGTTTTCTCTTGATGTAGCCTAATACAGGGACTCGCGAATAACACTTATATTGAAAGGGATTGCCAAACTTCCAAAAACTAGAGTCTCCTGAAATCTCAACATACAATTTTTTCATCCAATCTTCATGATACTTTCAAGTAATGATCAGTACACCAATCCCACTTGGATGCCCAAGTATCGTTCTCCTACGTTGAAGCATCCGTCTGCAGTAACAGTTTGAATTTTTAGGTTTCACTCTGTTTTCTCCTATATTGACAGATGCAGTTCGAACTCTAAATCAAACACGGTTTGTGCTAGCTTCTTGAAACTTGACACAATACAGTAGTTCTACATTATATCTCTAAGGTTTGTTTCCTCTTGATTTAGCCTTAAGCACAGGCTGGCGAATAACTCATTCAATGAAAGGCGTTGTTAGGCTGCCAAAAAACTACAGTCTCCTGAAATCACAGCATATTTTTTTTTCCGACCTTCCTGATACTTTCAAATAATGAGCAGTACTCCAATCAAACTTGGATGCCCAAGTTTCGTTCTCCTACGTTGAAGCATCCGTTTGCAGTAACAGTTTGAATTTTTAGGTTTCACTCTGTTTTCTCCTATATTGACAGATGCAGTTCGAACTCTAAATCAAACACGGTTTGTGCTAGCTTCTTGAAACTTGACACAATACAGTAGTTCTACCTTCTATCTCTAAGGTTTGTTTCCTCTTGATGTAGCCTTAAGCACAGGCTGGCGAATAACTCATTCAATGAAAGGCGTTGTTAGGCTGCCAAAAAACTACAGTCTCCTGAAATCACAACATATATTTGTTTTCCGACCTTCCTGATACTTTCAAATAATGAGCAGTACTCCAATCAAACTTGGATGTCCAAGTTTCGTTCTCCTACGTTGAAGCATCCGTTTGCAGTAACAGTTTGAATTTTTAGGTTTCACTGCGTTTTCTTCTATATTGACAGATGCAGTTAGAACTCTAAATCAAACACGGTTTGTGCTAGCTTCTTGAAACGTGACACAATACAGTAGTTCTACGTTCTATCTCTAAGGTTTGTTTCCTCTTGATGTAGCCTAATACAGGGACTCGCGAATAACACTTATATTGAAAGGGATTGCCAAACTTCCAAAAACTAGAGTCTCCTGAAATCTCAACATACATTTTTTCATCCAATCTTCATGATACTTTCAAGTAATGATCAGTACACCAATCCCACTTGGATGCCCAAGTTTCGTTCTCCTACGTTGAAGCATCCGTTTGCAGTAACAGTTTGAATTTTTAGGTTTCACTCTGTTTTCTCCTATATTGACAGATGCAGTTCGAACTCTAAATCAAACACGGTTTGTGCTAGCTTCTTGAAACTTGACACAATACAGTAGTTCTACGTTCTATCTCTAAGGTTTGCTTCCTCTTGATGTAGCCTAATGCAGGGACAGGCGAATAACACGTATATTGAAAGGGGTTGCCAAACTTCCAAAAACTAGAGTCTCCTGAAATCTCAACATATATTTTTTCATCCAATCTTCATGATACTTTCAAGTAATGATCAGTACACCAATCCCACTTGGATGCCCAAGTTTCGTTCTCCTACGTTGAAGCATCCGTTTGCAGTAACAGTTTGAATTTTTAGGTTTCACTCTGTTTTCTCCTATATTGCAGATGCAGTTCGAACGCTAATTCAAACACGGTTTGTGCTAGCTTCTTGAAACTTGACACAATACAGTAGTTCTACGTTCTATCTCTAAGGTTTGTTTCCTCTTGATGTAGCCTTAAGCACAGGCTGGCGAATAACTCATTCAATGAAAGGCGTTGTTAGGCTGCCAAAAAACTACAGTCTCCTGAAATCACAACATATATTTTTTTTCCGACCTTCCTGATACTTTCAAATAATGAGCAGTACTCCAATCAAACTTGGATGTCCAAGTTTCGTTCTCCTACGTTGAAGCATCTGTTTGCAGTAACAGTTTGAATTTTTAGGTTTCACTGCGTTTTCTTCTATATTGACAGATGCAGTTAGAACTCTAAATCAAACACGGTTTGTGCTAGCTTCTTGAAACGTGACACAATACAGTAGTTCTACGTTTTATCTCTAAGTTTTGTTTCCTCTTGATGTAGCCTTAAGCACAGGCTGGCGAATAACTCATTCAATGAAAGGCGTTCTTAGGCTGCCAAAAAACTACAGTCTCCTGAAATCACAACCTACATTTTTTCATCCAGTCTTCATGATACTTTCAAGTAATGATCAGTACACCAATCCCACTTGGATGCCCAAGTTTCGTTCTCCTACGTTGAAGCATCCGTTTGCAGTAACAGTTTGAATTTTTAGGTTTCACTCTGTTTTCTCCTATATTGACAGATGCAGTTCGAACTCTAAATCAAACACGGTTTGTGCTAGCTTCTTGAAACTTGACACAATACAGTAGTTCTACGTTCTATCTCTAAGGTTTGTTTCCTCTTGATGTAGCCTTAAGCACAGGCTGGCGAATAACTCATTCAATGAAAGGCGTTGTTAGGCTGCCAAAATCTACAGTCTCCTGAAATCACAACATATATTTGTTTTCCGACCTTCCTGATACTTTCAAATAATGAGCAGTACTCCAATCAAACTTGGATGTCCAAGATTCGTTCTCCTACGTTGAAGCATCCGTTTGCAGTAACAGTTTGAATTTTTAGGTTTCACTGCGTTTTCTTCTATATTGACAGATGCAGTTAGAACTCTAAATCAAACACGGTTTGTGCTAGCTTCTTGAAACGTGACACAATACAGTAGTTCTAAGTTCTATCTCTAAGGTTTGTTTCCTCTTGATGTAGCCTTAAGCACAGGCTGGCGAATAACTCATTCAATGAAAGGCGTTGTTAGGCTGCCAAAAAACTACAGTCTCCTGAAATCACAACATACATTTTTTCATCCAATCTTCATGATACTTTCAAGTAATGATCAGTACACCAATCCCACTTGGATGCCCAAGTTTCGTTCTCCTACGTTGAAGCATCCGTTTGCAGTAACAGTTTGAATTTTTAGGTTTCACTCTGTTTTCTCCTATATTGCAGATGCAGTTCGAACCCTAATTCAAACACGGTTTGTGCTAGCTTCTTGAAACTTGACACAATACAGTAGTTCTACGTTCTATCTCTAAGGTTTGTTTCCTCTTGATGTAGCCTTAAGCACAGGCTGGCGAATAACTCATTCAATGAAAGGCGTTGTTAGGCTGCCAAAAAACTACAGTCTCCTGAAATCACAACATATATTTTATTTCCGACCTTCCTGATACTTTCATATAATGAGCAGTACTCCAATCAAACTTGGATGCCCAAGTTTCGTTCTCCTACGTTGAAGCATCCGTTTGCAGTAACAGTTTGAATTTTTAGGTTTCACTCTGTTTTCTCCTATATTGACAGATGCAGTTCGAACTCTAAATCAAACACGGTTTGTGCTAGCTTCTTGAAACTTGACACAATACAGTAGTTCTACGTTCTATCTCTAAGGTTTGTTTCCTCTTGATGTAGCCTTAAGCACAGGCTGGCGAATAACTCATTCAATGAAAGGCGTTGTTAGGCTGCCAAAATCTACAGTCTCCTGAAATCACAACATATATTTGTTTTCCGACCTTCCTGATACTTTCAAATAATGAGCAGTACTCCAATCAAACTTGGATGTCCAAGTTTCGTTCTCCTACGTTGAAGCATCCGTTTGCAGTAACAGTTTGAATTTTTAGGTTTCACTGCGTTTTCTTCTATATTGACAGATGCAGTTAGAACTCTAAATCAAACACGGTTTGTGCTAGCTTCTTGAAACGTGACACAATACAGTAGTTCTACGTTCTATCTCTAAGGTTTGTTTTCTCTTGATGTAGCCTAATACAGGGACTCGCGAATAACACTTATATTGAAAGGGATTGCCAAACTTCCAAAAACTAGAGTCTCCTGAAATCTCAACATACAATTTTTTCATCCAATCTTCATGATACTTTCAAGTAATGATCAGTACACCAATCCCACTTGGATGCCCAAGTATCGTTCTCCTACGTTGAAGCATCCGTCTGCAGTAACAGTTTGAATTTTTAGGTTTCACTCTGTTTTCTCCTATATTGACAGATGCAGTTCGAACTCTAAATCAAACACGGTTTGTGCTAGCTTCTTGAAACTTGACACAATACAGTAGTTCTACATTATATCTCTAAGGTTTGTTTCCTCTTGATTTAGCCTTAAGCACAGGCTGGCGAATAACTCATTCAATGAAAGGCGTTGTTAGGCTGCCAAAAAACTACAGTCTCCTGAAATCACAGCATATTTTTTTTTCCGACCTTCCTGATACTTTCAAATAATGAGCAGTACTCCAATCAAACTTGGATGCCCAAGTTTCGTTCTCCTACGTTGAAGCATCCGTTTGCAGTAACAGTTTGAATTTTTAGGTTTCACTCTGTTTTCTCCTATATTGACAGATGCAGTTCGAACTCTAAATCAAACACGGTTTGTGCTAGCTTCTTGAAACTTGACACAATACAGTAGTTCTACCTTCTATCTCTAAGGTTTGTTTCCTCTTGATGTAGCCTTAAGCACAGGCTGGCGAATAACTCATTCAATGAAAGGCGTTGTTAGGCTGCCAAAAAACTACAGTCTCCTGAAATCACAACATATATTTGTTTTCCGACCTTCCTGATACTTTCAAATAATGAGCAGTACTCCAATCAAACTTGGATGTCCAAGTTTCGTTCTCCTACGTTGAAGCATCCGTTTGCAGTAACAGTTTGAATTTTTAGGTTTCACTGCGTTTTCTTCTATATTGACAGATGCAGTTAGAACTCTAAATCAAACACGGTTTGTGCTAGCTTCTTGAAACGTGACACAATACAGTAGTTCTACGTTCTATCTCTAAGGTTTGTTTCCTCTTGATGTAGCCTAATACAGGGACTCGCGAATAACACTTATATTGAAAGGGATTGCCAAACTTCCAAAAACTAGAGTCTCCTGAAATCTCAACATACATTTTTTCATCCAATCTTCATGATACTTTCAAGTAATGATCAGTACACCAATCCCACTTGGATGCCCAAGTTTCGTTCTCCTACGTTGAAGCATCCGTTTGCAGTAACAGTTTGAATTTTTAGGTTTCACTCTGTTTTCTCCTATATTGACAGATGCAGTTCGAACTCTAAATCAAACACGGTTTGTGCTAGCTTCTTGAAACTTGACACAATACAGTAGTTCTACGTTCTATCTCTAAGGTTTGCTTCCTCTTGATGTAGCCTAATGCAGGGACAGGCGAATAACACGTATATTGAAAGGGGTTGCCAAACTTCCAAAAACTAGAGTCTCCTGAAATCTCAACATATATTTTTTCATCCAATCTTCATGATACTTTCAAGTAATGATCAGTACACCAATCCCACTTGGATGCCCAAGTTTCGTTCTCCTACGTTGAAGCATCCGTTTGCAGTAACAGTTTGAATTTTTAGGTTTCACTCTGTTTTCTCCTATATTGCAGATGCAGTTCGAACGCTAATTCAAACACGGTTTGTGCTAGCTTCTTGAAACTTGACACAATACAGTAGTTCTACGTTCTATCTCTAAGGTTTGTTTCCTCTTGATGTAGCCTTAAGCACAGGCTGGCGAATAACTCATTCAATGAAAGGCGTTGTTAGGCTGCCAAAAAACTACAGTCTCCTGAAATCACAACATATATTTTTTTTCCGACCTTCCTGATACTTTCAAATAATGAGCAGTACTCCAATCAAACTTGGATGTCCAAGTTTCGTTCTCCTACGTTGAAGCATCTGTTTGCAGTAACAGTTTGAATTTTTAGGTTTCACTGCGTTTTCTTCTATATTGACAGATGCAGTTAGAACTCTAAATCAAACACGGTTTGTGCTAGCTTCTTGAAACGTGACACAATACAGTAGTTCTACGTTTTATCTCTAAGTTTTGTTTCCTCTTGATGTAGCCTTAAGCACAGGCTGGCGAATAACTCATTCAATGAAAGGCGTTCTTAGGCTGCCAAAAAACTACAGTCTCCTGAAATCACAACCTACATTTTTTCATCCAGTCTTCATGATACTTTCAAGTAATGATCAGTACACCAATCCCACTTGGATGCCCAAGTTTCGTTCTCCTACGTTGAAGCATCCGTTTGCAGTAACAGTTTGAATTTTTAGGTTTCACTCTGTTTTCTCCTATATTGACAGATGCAGTTCGAACTCTAAATCAAACACGGTTTGTGCTAGCTTCTTGAAACTTGACACAATACAGTAGTTCTACGTTCTATCTCTAAGGTTTGTTTCCTCTTGATGTAGCCTTAAGCACAGGCTGGCGAATAACTCATTCAATGAAAGGCGTTGTTAGGCTGCCAAAATCTACAGTCTCCTGAAATCACAACATATATTTGTTTTCCGACCTTCCTGATACTTTCAAATAATGAGCAGTACTCCAATCAAACTTGGATGTCCAAGATTCGTTCTCCTACGTTGAAGCATCCGTTTGCAGTAACAGTTTGAATTTTTAGGTTTCACTGCGTTTTCTTCTATATTGACAGATGCAGTTAGAACTCTAAATCAAACACGGTTTGTGCTAGCTTCTTGAAACGTGACACAATACAGTAGTTCTAAGTTCTATCTCTAAGGTTTGTTTCCTCTTGATGTAGCCTTAAGCACAGGCTGGCGAATAACTCATTCAATGAAAGGCGTTGTTAGGCTGCCAAAAAACTACAGTCTCCTGAAATCACAACATACATTTTTTCATCCAATCTTCATGATACTTTCAAGTAATGATCAGTACACCAATCCCACTTGGATGCCCAAGTTTCGTTCTCCTACGTTGAAGCATCCGTTTGCAGTAACAGTTTGAATTTTTAGGTTTCACTCTGTTTTCTCCTATATTGCAGATGCAGTTCGAACCCTAATTCAAACACGGTTTGTGCTAGCTTCTTGAAACTTGACACAATACAGTAGTTCTACGTTCTATCTCTAAGGTTTGTTTCCTCTTGATGTAGCCTTAAGCACAGGCTGGCGAATAACTCATTCAATGAAAGGCGTTGTTAGGCTGCCAAAAAACTACAGTCTCCTGAAATCACAACATATATTTTATTTCCGACCTTCCTGATACTTTCATATAATGAGCAGTACTCCAATCAAACTTGGATGCCCAAGTTTCGTTCTCCTACGTTGAAGCATCCGTTTGCAGTAACAGTTAGAATTTTTAGGTTTCACTGCGTTTTCTTCTATATTGACAGATGCAGTTAGAACTCTAAATCAAACACGGTTTGTGCTAGCTTCTTGAAACGTGACACAATACAGTAGTTCTACGTTTTATCTCTAAGTTTTGTTTCCTCTTGATGTAGCCTTAAGCACAGGCTGGCGAATAACTCATTCAATGAAAGGCGTTCTTAGGCTGCCAAAAAACTACAGTCTCCTGAAATCACAACCTACATTTTTTCATCCAGTCTTCATGATACTTTCAAGTAATGATCAGTACACCAATCCCACTTGGATGCCCAAGTTTCGTTCTCCTACGTTGAAGCATCCGTTTGCAGTAACAGTTTGAATTTTTAGGTTTCACTCTGTTTTCTCCTATATTGACAGATGCAGTTCGAACTCTAAATCAAACACGGTTTGTGCTAGCTTCTTGAAACTTGACACAATACAGTAGTTCTACGTTCTATCTCTAAGGTTTGTTTCCTCTTGATGTAGCCTTAAGCACAGGCTGGCGAATAACTCATTCAATGAAAGGCGTTGTTAGGCTGCCAAAATCTACAGTCTCCTGAAATCACAACATATATTTGTTTTCCGACCTTCCTGATACTTTCAAATAATGAGCAGTACTCCAATCAAACTTGGATGTCCAAGATTCGTTCTCCTACGTTGAAGCATCCGTTTGCAGTAACAGTTTGAATTTTTAGGTTTCACTGCGTTTTCTTCTATATTGACAGATGCAGTTAGAACTCTAAATCAAACACGGTTTGTGCTAGCTTCTTGAAACGTGACACAATACAGTAGTTCTAAGTTCTATCTCTAAGGTTTGTTTCCTCTTGATGTAGCCTTAAGCACAGGCTGGCGAATAACTCATTCAATGAAAGGCGTTGTTAGGCTGCCAAAAAACTACAGTCTCCTGAAATCACAACATACATTTTTTCATCCAATCTTCATGATACTTTCAAGTAATGATCAGTACACCAATCCCACTTGGATGCCCAAGTTTCGTTCTCCTACGTTGAAGCATCCGTTTGCAGTAACAGTTTGAATTTTTAGGTTTCACTCTGTTTTCTCCTATATTGCAGATGCAGTTCGAACCCTAATTCAAACACGGTTTGTGCTAGCTTCTTGAAACTTGACACAATACAGTAGTTCTACGTTCTATCTCTAAGGTTTGTTTCCTCTTGATGTAGCCTTAAGCACAGGCTGGCGAATAACTCATTCAATGAAAGGCGTTGTTAGGCTGCCAAAAAACTACAGTCTCCTGAAATCACAACATATATTTTATTTCCGACCTTCCTGATACTTTCATATAATGAGCAGTACTCCAATCAAACTTGGATGCCCAAGTTTCGTTCTCCTACGTTGAAGCATCCGTTTGCAGTAACAGTTAGAATTTTTAGGTTTCACTGCGTTTTCTTCTATATTGACAGATGCAGTTAGAACTCTAAATCAAACACGGTTTGTGCTAGCTTCTTGAAACGTGACACAATACAGTAGTTCTACGTTCTATCTCTAAGGTTTGTTTCCTCTTGATGTAGCCTAATGCAGGGAGTGGCGAATAACACTTATATTGAAAGGGGTTGCCAAACTTCCAAAAACTAGAGTCTCCTGAAATCTCAACATACATTTTTTCATCCAATCTTCATGATACTTTCAAGTAATGATCAGTACACCAATCCCACTTGGATGCCCAAGTTTCGTTCTCCTACGTTGAAGCATCCGTTTGCAGTAACAGTTTGAATTTTTAGTTTTCACTCTGTTTTCTCCTATATTGACAGATGCAGTTCGAACTCTAAATCAAACACGGTTTGTGCTAGCTTCTTGAAACTTGACACAATACAGTAGTTCTACGTTCTATCTCTAAGGTTTGTTTCCTCTTGATGTAGCCTTAAGCACAGGCTGGCGAATAACTCATTCAATGAAAGGCGTTGTTAGGCTGCCAAAATCTACAGTCTCCTGAAATCACAACATATATTTGTTTTCCGACCTTCCTGATACTTTCAAATAATGAGCAGTACTCCAATCAAACTTGGATGTCCAAGTTTCGTTCTCCTACGTTGAAGCATCCGTTTGCAGTAACAGTTTGAATTTTTAGGTTTCACTGCGTTTTCTTCTATATTGACAGATGCAGTTAGAACTCTAAATCAAACACGGTTTGTGCTAGCTTCTTGAAACTTGACACAATACAGTAGTTCTACGTTCTATCTCTAAGGTTTGTTTCCTCTTGATGTAGCCTAATACAGGGACTCGTGAATAACACTTATATTTAAAGGGATTGCCAAACTTCCAAAAACTAGAGTCTCCTGAAATCTCAACATACATTTTTTTCATCCAATCTTCATGATACTTTCAAGTAATGATCAGTACACCAATCCCACTTGGATGCCCAAGTATCGTTCTCCTACGTTGAAGCATCCGTTTGCAGTAACAGTTTGAATTTTTAGGTTTCACTCTGTTTTCTCCTATATTGACAGATGCAGTTTGAACTCTAAATCAAACACGGTTTGTGCTAGCTTCTTGAAACTTGACACAATACAGTAGTTCTACGTTCTATCTCTAAGGTTTGTTTCCTCTTGATGTAGCCTTAAGCACAGGCTGGCGAATAACTCATTCAATGAAAGGCGTTGTTAGGCTGCCAAAATCTACAGTCTCCTGAAATCACAACATATATTTGTTTTCCGACCTTCCTGATACTTTCAAATAATGAGCAGTACTCCAATCAAACTTGGATGTCCAAGTTTCGTTCTCCTACGTTGAAGCATCCGTTTGCAGTAACAGTTTGAATTTTTAGGTTTCACTGCGTTTTCTTCTATATTGACAGATGCAGTTAGAACTCTAAATCAAACACGGTTTGTGCTAGCTTCTTGAAACTTGACACAATACAGTAGTTCTACGTTCTATCTCTAAGGTTTGTTTCCTCTTGATGTAGCCTAATACAGGGACTCGTGAATAACACTTATATTTAAAGGGATTGCCAAACTTCCAAAAACTAGAGTCTCCTGAAATCTCAACATACATTTTTTTCATCCAATCTTCATGATACTTTCAAGTAATGATCAGTACACCAATCCCACTTGGATGCCCAAGTATCGTTCTCCTACGTTGAAGCATCCGTTTGCAGTAACAGTTTGAATTTTTAGGTTTCACTCTGTTTTCTCCTATATTGACAGATGCAGTTCGAACTCTAAATCAAACACGGTTTGTTCTAGCTTCTTGAAACTTGACACAATACAGTAGTTCTACGTTCTATCTCTAAGGTTTGTTTCCTCTTGATGTAGCCTTAAGCACAGCCTGGCGAATAACTCATTCAATGAAAGGCGTTGTTAGGCTGCCAAAAAACTACAGTCTCCTGAAATCACAACATATATTTTTTTTCCGACCTTCCTGATACTTTCAAATAATGAGCAGTACTCCAATCAAACGTGGATATCCAAGTTTCGTTCTCCTACGTTGAAGCATCCGTTTGCAGTAACAGTTTGAATTTTTAGGTTTCACTGCATTTTCTTCTATATTGACAGATGCAGTTAGAACTCTAAATCAAACACGGTTTGGGCTAGCTTCTTGAAACGTAACACAATACAGTAGTTCTACGTTCTATCTCTAAGGTTTGTTTCCTCTTGATGTAGCCTAATACAGGGACTCGCGAATAACACTTATATTGAAAGGGATTGCCAAACTTCCAAAAACTAGAGTCTCCTGAAATCTCAACATACATTTTTTTCATCCAATCTTCATGATACTTTCAAGTAATGATCAGTACACCAATCCCACTTGGATGCCCAAGTATCGTTCTCCTACATTGAAGCATCCGTTTGCAGTAACAGTTTGAATTTTTAGGTTTCACTCTGTTTTCTCCTATATTGACAGATGCAGTTCGAACTCTAAATCAAACACGGTTTGTGCTAGCTTCTTGAAACTTGACACAATACAGTAGTTCTACGTTCTATCTCTAAGGTTTGTTTCCTCTTGATGTAGCCTTAAGCACAGGCTGGCGAATAACTCATTCAATGAAAGGCGTTGTTAGGCTGCCAAAAAACTACAGTCTCCTGAAATCACAACATATATTTTTTTTCCGAACTTCCTGATACTTTCAAATAATGAGCAGTACTCCAATCAAACTTGGATGTCCAAGTTTCGTTCTCCTACGTTGAAGCATCTGTTTGCAGAAACAGTTTGAATTTTTAGGTTTCACTGCGTTTTCTTCTATATTGACAGATGCAGTTAGAACTCTAAATCAAACACGGTTTGTGCTAGCTTCTTGAAACGTGACACAATACAGTAGTTCTACGTTTTATCTCTAAGTTTTGTTTCCTCTTGATGTAGCCTTAAGCACAGGCTGGCGAATAACTCATTCAATGAAAGGCGTTCTTAGGCTGCCAAAAAACTACAGTCTCCTGAAATCACAACCTACATTTTTTCATCCAGTCTTCATGATACTTTCAAGTAATGATCAGTACACCAATCCCACTTGGATTCCCAAGTTTCGTTCTCCTACGTTGAAGCATCCGTTTGCAGTAACAGTTTGAATTTTTAGGTTTCACTCTGTTTTCTCCTATATTGACAGATGCAGTTCGAACTCTAAATCAAACACCGTTTGTGCTAGCTTCTTGAAACTTGACACAATACAGTAGTTCTACGTTCTATCTCTAAGGTTTGTTTCCTCTTGATGTAGCCTTAAGCACAGGCTGGCGAATAACTCATTCAATGAAAGGCGTTGTTAGGCTGCCAAAAAACTACAGTCTCCTGAAATCACAACATATATTTTTTTTCCAACCTTCCTGATACTTTCAAATAATGAGCAGTACTCCAATCAAACTTGGATGCCCAAGTTTCGTTCTCCTACGTTGAAGCATCCGTTTGCAGTAACAGTTAGAATTTTTAGGTTTCACTGCATTTTCTTCTATATTGACAGATGCAGTTAGAACTCTAAATCAAACACGGTTTGTGCTAGCTTCTTGAAACGTGACACAATACAGTAGTTCTACGTTCTATCTCTAAGGTTTGTTTCCTCTTGATGTAGCCTAATGCGGGGACTGGCGAATAACACTTATATTGAAAGGGGTTGCCAAACTTCCAAAAACTAGAGTCTCCTGAAATCTCAACATACATTTTTTCATCCAATCTTCATGATACTTTCAAGTAATGATCAGTACACCAATCCCACTTGGATGCCCAAGTTTCGTTCTCCTACGTTGAAGCATCCGTTTGCAGTAACAGTTTGAATTTTTAGGTTTCACTCTGTTTTCTCCTATATTGACAGATGCAGTTCGAACTCTAAATCAAACACGGTTTGTGCTAGCTTCTTGAAACTTGACACAATACAGTAGTTCTACGTTCTATCTCTAAGGTTTGTTTCCTCTTGATGTAGCCTTAAGCACAGGCTGGCGAATAACTCATTCAATGAAAGGCGTTGTTAGGCTGCCAAAATCTACAGTCTCCTGAAATCACAACATATATTTGTTTTCCGACCTTCCTGATACTTTCAAATAATGAGCAGTACTCCAATCAAACTTGGATGTCCAAGTTTCGTTCTCCTACGTTGAAGCATCCGTTTGCAGTAACAGTTTGAATTTTTAGGTTTCACTGCGTTTTCTTCTATATTGACAGATGCAGTTAGAACTCTAAATCAAACACGGTTTGTGCTAGCTTCTTGAAACTTGACACAATACAGTAGTTCTACGTTCTATCTCTAAGGTTTGTTTCCTCTTGATGTAGCCTAATACAGGGACTCGTGAATAACACTTATATTTAAAGGGATTGCCAAACTTCCAAAAACTAGAGTCTCCTGAAATCTCAACATACATTTTTTTCATCCAATCTTCATGATACTTTCAAGTAATGATCAGTACACCAATCCCACTTGGATGCCCAAGTATCGTTCTCCTACTTTGAAGCATCCGTTTGCAGTAACAGTTTGAATTTTTAGGTTTCACTCTGTTTTCTCCTATATTGACAGATGCAGTTCGAACTCTAAATCAAACACGGTTTGTTCTAGCTTCTTGAAACTTGACACAATACAGTAGTTCTACGTTCTATCTCTAAGGTTTGTTTCCTCTTGATGTAGCCTTAAGCACAGCCTGGCGAATAACTCATTCAATGAAAGGCGTTGTTAGGCTGCCAAAAAACTACAGTCTCCTGAAATCACAACATATATTTTTTTTCCGACCTTCCTGATACTTTCAAATAATGAGCAGTACTCCAATCAAACGTGGATGTCCAAGTTTCGTTCTCCTACGTTGAAGCATCCGTTTGCAGTAACAGTTTGAATTTTTAGGTTTCACTGCGTTTTCTTCTATATTGACAGATGCAGTTAGAACTCTAAATCAAACACGGTTTGGGCTAGCTTCTTGAAACGTAACACAATACAGTAGTTCTACGTTCTATCTCTAAGGTTTGTTTCCTCTTGATGTAGCCTAATACAGGGACTCGCGAATAACACTTATATTGAAAGGGATTGCCAAACTTCCAAAAACTAGAGTCTCCTGAAATCTCAACATACATTTTTTTCATCCAATCTTCATGATACTTTCAAGTAATGATCAGTACACCAATCCCACTTGGATGCCCAAGTATCGTTCTCCTACATTGAAGCATCCGTTTGCAGTAACAGTTTGAATTTTTAGGTTTCACTCTGTTTTCTCCTATATTGACAGATGCAGTTCGAACTCTAAATCAAACACGGTTTGTGCTAGCTTCTTGAAACTTGACACAATACAGTAGTTCTACGTTCTATCTCTAAGGTTTGTTTCCTCTTGATGTAGCCTTAAGCACAGGCTGGCGAATAACTCATTCAATGAAAGGCGTTGTTAGGCTGCCAAAAAACTACAGTCTCCTGAAATCACAACATATATTTTTTTTCCGAACTTCCTGATACTTTCAAATAATGAGCAGTACTCCAATCAAACTTGGATGTCCAAGTTTCGTTCTCCTACGTTGAAGCATCTGTTTGCAGAAACAGTTTGAATTTTTAGGTTTCACTGCGTTTTCTTCTATATTGACAGATGCAGTTAGAACTCTAAATCAAACACGGTTTGTGCTAGCTTCTTGAAACGTGACACAATACAGTAGTTCTACGTTTTATCTCTAAGTTTTGTTTCCTCTTGATGTAGCCTTAAGCACAGGCTGGCGAATAACTCATTCAATGAAAGGCGTTCTTAGGCTGCCAAAAAACTACAGTCTCCTGAAATCACAACCTACATTTTTTCATCCAGTCTTCATGATACTTTCAAGTAATGATCAGTACACCAATCCCACTTGGATTCCCAAGTTTCGTTCTCCTACGTTGAAGCATCCGTTTGCAGTAACAGTTTGAATTTTTAGGTTTCACTCTGTTTTCTCCTATATTGACAGATGCAGTTCGAACTCTAAATCAAACACCGTTTGTGCTAGCTTCTTGAAACTTGACACAATACAGTAGTTCTACGTTCTATCTCTAAGGTTTGTTTCCTCTTGATGTAGCCTTAAGCACAGGCTGGCGAATAACTCATTCAATGAAAGGCGTTGTTAGGCTGCCAAAAAACTACAGTCTCCTGAAATCACAACATATATTTTTTTTCCAACCTTCCTGATACTTTCAAATAATGAGCAGTACTCCAATCAAACTTGGATGCCCAAGTTTCGTTCTCCTACGTTGAAGCATCCGTTTGCAGTAACAGTTAGAATTTTTAGGTTTCACTGCATTTTCTTCTATATTGACAGATGCAGTTAGAACTCTAAATCAAACACGGTTTGTGCTAGCTTCTTGAAACGTGACACAATACAGTAGTTCTACGTTCTATCTCTAAGGTTTGTTTCCTCTTGATGTAGCCTAATGCGGGGACTGGCGAATAACACTTATATTGAAAGGGGTTGCCAAACTTCCAAAAACTAGAGTCTCCTGAAATCTCAACATACATTTTTTCATCCAATCTTCATGATACTTTCAAGTAATGATCAGTACACCAATCCCACTTGGATGCCCAAGTTTCGTTCTCCTACGTTGAAGCATCCGTTTGCAGTAACAGTTTGAATTTTTAGGTTTCACTCTGTTTTCTCCTATATTGACAGATGCAGTTCGAACTCTAAATCAAACACGGTTTGTGCTAGCTTCTTGAAACTTGACACAATACAGTAGTTCTACGTTCTATCTCTAAGGTTTGTTTCCTCTTGATGTAGCCTTAAGCACAGGCTGGCGAATAACTCATTCAATGAAAGGCGTTGTTAGGCTGCCAAAATCTACAGTCTCCTGAAATCACAACATATATTTGTTTTCCGACCTTCCTGATACTTTCAAATAATGAGCAGTACTCCAATCAAACTTGGATGTCCAAGTTTCGTTCTCCTACGTTGAAGCATCCGTTTGCAGTAACAGTTTGAATTTTTAGGTTTCACTGCGTTTTCTTCTATATTGACAGATGCAGTTAGAACTCTAAATCAAACACGGTTTGTGCTAGCTTCTTGAAACTTGACACAATACAGTAGTTCTACGTTCTATCTCTAAGGTTTGTTTCCTCTTGATGTAGCCTAATACAGGGACTCGTGAATAACACTTATATTTAAAGGGATTGCCAAACTTCCAAAAACTAGAGTCTCCTGAAATCTCAACATACATTTTTTTCATCCAATCTTCATGATACTTTCAAGTAATGATCAGTACACCAATCCCACTTGGATGCCCAAGTTTCGTTCTCCTACGTTGAAGCATCCGTTTGCAGTAACAGTTTGAATTTTTAGGTTTCACTCTGTTTTCTCCTATATTGACAGATGCAGTTCGAACTCTAAATCAAACACGGTTTGTGCTAGCTTCTTGAAACTTGACACAATACAGTAGTTCTACGTTCTATCTCTAAGGTTTGTTTCCTCTTGATGTAGCCTTAAGCACAGGCTGGCGAATAACTCATTCAATGAAAGGCGTTGTTAGGCTGCCAAAAAACTACAGTCTCCTGAAATCACAACATATATTTTTTTTCCGACCTTCCTGATACTTTCAAATAATGAGCAGTACTCCAATCAAACTTGGATGTCCAAGTTTCGTTCTCCTACGTTGAAGCATCTGTTTGCAGTAACAGTTTGAATTTTTAGGTTTCACTGCGTTTTCTTCTATATTGACAGATGCAGTTAGAACTCTAAATCAAACACGGTTTGTGCTAGCTTCTTGAAACGTGACACAATACAGTAGTTCTACGTTTTATCTCTAAGTTTTGTTTCCTCTTGATGTAGCCTTAAGCACAGGCTGGCGAATAACTCATTCAATGAAAGGCGTTCTTAGGCTGCCAAAAAACTACAGTCTCCTGAAATCACAACCTACATTTTTTCATCCAGTCTTCATGATACTTTCAAGTAATGATCAGTACACCAATCTCACTTGGATGCCCAAGTTTCGTTCTCCTACGTTGAAGCATCCGTTTGCAGTAACAGTTTGAATTTTTAGGTTTCACTCTGTTTTCTCCTATATTGACAGATGCAGTTCGAACTCTAAATCAAACACGGTTTGTGCTAGCTTCTTGAAACTTGACACAATACAGTAGTTCTACGTTCTATCTCTAAGGTTTGTTTCCTCTTGATGTAGCCTTAAGCACAGGCTGGCGAATAACTCATTCAATGAAAGGCGTTGTTAGGCTGCCAAAATCTACAGTCTCCTGAAATCACAACATATATTTGTTTTCCGACCTTCCTGATACTTTCAAATAATGAGCAGTACTCCAATCAAACTTGGATGTCCAAGTTTCGTTCTCCTACGTTGAAGCATCCGTTTGCAGTAACAGTTTGAATTTTTAGGTTTCACTGCGTTTTCTTCTATATTGACAGATGCAGTTAGAACTCTAAATCAAACACGGTTTGTGCTAGCTTCTTGAAACTTGACACAATACAGTAGTTCTACGTTCTATCTCTAAGGTTTGTTTCCTCTTGATGTAGCCTAATACAGGGACTCGTGAATAACACTTATATTTAAAGGGATTGCCAAACTTCCAAAAACTATAGTCTCCTGAAATCTCAACATACATTTTTTTCATCCAATCTTCATGATACTTTCAAGTAATGATCAGTACACCAATCCCACTTGGATGCCCAAGTATCGTTCTCCTACGTTGAAGCATCCGTTTGCAGTAACAGTTTGAATTTTTAGGTTTCACTCTGTTTTCTCCTATATTGACAGATGCAGTTCGAACTCTAAATCAAACACGGTTTGTTCTAGCTTCTTGAAACTTGACACAATACAGTAGTTCTACGTTCTATCTCTAAGGTTTGTTTCCTCTTGATGTAGCCTTAAGCACAGCCTGGCGAATAACTCATTCAATGAAAGGCGTTGTTAGGCTGCCAAAAAACTACAGTCTCCTGAAATCACAACATACATTTTTTCATCCAATCTTCATGATACTTTCAAGTAATGATCAGTACACCAATCCCACTTGGATGCCCAAGTTTCGTTCTCCTACGTTGAAGCATCCGTTTGCAGTAACAGTTTGAATTTTTAGGTTTCACTCTGTTTTCTCCTATATTGACAGATGCAGTTCGAACTCTAAATCAAACACGGTTTGTGCTAGCTTCTTGAAACTTGACACAATACAGTAGTTCTACGTTCTATCTCTAAGGTTTGCTTCCTCTTGATGTAGCCTAATGCAGGGACAGGCGCATAACACTTATATTGAAAGGGGTTGCCAAACTTCCAAAAACTAGAGTCTCCTGAAATCTCAACATGTATTTTTTCATCCAATCTTCATGATTCTTTCAAGTAATGATCAGTACACCAATCCCACTTGGATGCCCAAGTTTCGTTCTCCTACGTTGAAGCATCCGTTTGCAGTAACAGTTTGAATTTTTAGGTTTCACTCTGTTTTCTCCTATATTGACAGATGCAGTTCAAACTCTAAATCAAACACGGTTTGTGCTAGCTTTTTGAAACTTGACACAATACAGTAGTTCTACGTTCTATCTCTAAGGTTTGTTTCCTATGGATGTAGCCTTAAGCACAGGCTGGCGAATAACTCATTCAATGAAAGGCGTTGTTAGGCTGCCAAAAAACTACAGTCTCCTGAAATCACAACATATATTTTTTTTCTGACCTTCCTGATACTTTCAAATAATGAGCAGTACTCCAATCAAACTTGGATGTCCAAGTTTCGTTCTCCTACGTTGAAGCATCTGTTTGCAGTAACAGTTTGAATTTTTAGGTTTCACTGCGTTTTCTTCTATATTGACAGATGCAGTTAGAACTCTAAATCAAACACGGTTTGTGCTAGCTTCTTGAAACGTGACACAATACAGTAGTTCTACGTTCTATCTCTAAGGTTTGTTTCCTCTTGATGTAGCCTAATACAGGGACTCGCGAATAACACTTATATTGAAAGGGATTGCCAAACTTCCAAAAACTAGAGTCTCCTGAAATCTCAACATATATTTTTTCATCCAATCTTCATGATACTTTCAAGTAATGATCAGTACACCAATCCCACTTGGATGCCCAAGTTTCGTTCTCCTACGTTGAAGCATCCATTTGCAGTAACAGTTTGAATTTTTAGGTTTCACTCTGTTTTCTCCTATATTGACAGATGCAGTTCGAACTCTAAATCAAACACGGTTTGTGCTAGCTTCTTGAAACTTGACACAATACAGTAGTTCTACGTTCTATCTCTAAGGTTTGCTTCCTCTTGATGTAGCCTAATGCAGGGACAGGCGAATAACACGTATATTGAAAGGGGTTGCCAAACTTCCAAAAACTAGAGTCTCCTGAAATCTCAACATATATTTTTTCATCCAATCTTCATGATACTTTCAAGTAATGATCAGTACACCAATCCCACTTGGATGCCCAAGTTTCGTTCTCCTACGTTGAAGCATCCGTTTGCAGTAACAGTTTGAATTTTTAGGTTTCACTCTGTTTTCTCCTATATTGCAGATGCAGTTCGAACGCTAATTCAAACACGGTTTGTGCTAGCTTCTTGAAACTTGACACAATACAGTAGTTCTACGTTCTATCTCTAAGGTTTGTTTCCTCTTGATGTAGCCTTAAGCACAGGCTGGCGAATAACTCATTCAATGAAAGGCGTTTTTAGGCTGCCAAAAAACTACAGTCTCCTGAAATCACAACATATATTTTTTTTCCAACCTTCCTGATACTTTCAAATAATGAGCAGTACTCCAATCAAACTTGGATGCCCAAGTTTCGTTCTCCTACGTTGAAGCATCCGTTTGCAGTAACAGTTAGAATTTTTAGGTTTCACTGCATTTTCTTCTATATTGACAGATGCAGTTAGAACTCTAAATCAAACACGGTTTGTGCTAGCTTCTTGAAACGTGACACAATACAGTAGTTCTACGTTCTATCTCTAAGGTTTGTTTCCTCTTGATGTAGCCTTAAGCACAGGCTGGCGAATAACTCATTCAATGAAAGGCGTTGTTAGGCTGCCAAAAAACTACAGTCTCCTGAAATCACAACATATATTTTTTTTCCGACCTTCCTGATACTTTCAAATAATGAGCAGTACTCCAATCAAACTTGGATGTCCAAGTTTCGTTCTCCTACGTTGAAGCATCCGTTTGCAGTAACAGTTTGAATTTTTAGGTTTCACTGCGTTTTCTTCTATATTGACAGATGCAGTTAGAACTCTAAATCAAACACGGTTTGTGCTAGCTTCTTGAAACGTGACACAATACAGTAGTTCTACGTTCTATCTCTAAGGTTTGTTTCCTCTTGATGTAGCCTAATGCGGGGACTGGCAAATAACACTTATATTGAAAGGGGTTGCCAAACTTCCAAAAACTAGAGTCTCCTGAAATCTCAACATACATTTTTTCATCCAATCTTCATGATACTTTCAAGTAATGATCAGTACACCAATGCCACTTGGATGCCCAAGTTTCGTTCTCCTACGTTGAAGCATCCGTTTGCAGTAACAGTTTGAATTTTTAGGTTTCACTCTGTTTTCTCCTATATTGACAGATGCAGTTCGAACTCTAAATCAAACACGGTTTGTGCTAGCTTCTTGAAACTTGACACAATACAGTAGTTCTACGTTCTATCTCTAAGGTTTGTTTCCTCTTGATGTAGCCTTAAGCACAGGCTGGCGAATAACTCATTCAATGAAAGGCGTTGTTAGGCTGCCAAAATCTACAGTCTCCTGAAATCACAACATATATTTGTTTTCCGACCTTCCTGATACTTTCAAATAATGAGCAGTACTCCAATCAAACTTGGATGTCCAAGTTTCGTTCTCCTACGTTGAAGCATCCGTTTGCAGTAACAGTTTGAATTTTTAGGTTTCACTGCGTTTTCTTCTATATTGACAGATGCAGTTAGAACTCTAAATCAAACACGGTTTGTGCTAGCTTCTTGAAACTTGACACAATACAGTAGTTCTACGTTCTATCTCTAAGGTTTGTTTCCTCTTGATGTAGCCTAATACAGGGACTCGTGAATAACACTTATATTTAAAGGGATTGCCAAACTTCCAAAAACTAGAGTCTCCTGAAATCTCAACATACATTTTTTTCATCCAATCTTCATGATACTTTCAAGTAATGATCAGTACACCAATCCCACTTGGATGCCCAAGTATCGTTCTCCTACGTTGAAGCATCCGTTTGCAGTAACAGTTTGAATTTTTAGGTTTCACTCTGTTTTCTCCTATATTGACAGATGCAGTTCGAACTCTAAATCAAACACGGTTTGTTCTAGCTTCTTGAAACTTGACACAATACAGTAGTTCTACGTTCTATCTCTAAGGTTTGTTTCCTCTTGATGTAGCCTTAAGCACAGCCTGGCGAATAACTCATTCAATGAAAGGCATTGTTAGGCTGCCAAAAAACTACAGTCTCCTGAAATCACAACATATATTTTTTTTTCGACCTTCCTGATACTTTCAAATAATGAGCAGTACTCCAATCAAACGTGGATGTCCAAGTTTCGTTCTCCTACGTTGAAGCATCCGTTTGCAGTAACAGTTTGAATTTTTAGGTTTCACTGCGTTTTCTTCTATATTGACAGATGCAGTTAGAACTCTAAATCAAACACGGTTTGGGCTAGCTTCTTGAAACGTAACACAATACAGTAGTTCTACGTTCTATCTCTAAGGTTTGTTTCCTCTTGATGTAGCCTAATACAGGGACTCGCGAATAACACTTATATTGAAAGGGATTGCCAAACTTCCAAAAACTAGAGTCTCCTGAAATCTCAACATACATTTTTTTCATCCAATCTTCATGATACTTTCAAGTAATGATCAGTACACCAATCCCACTTGGATGCCCAAGTATCGTTCTCCTACGTTGAAGCATCCGTTTGCAGTAACAGTTTGAATTTTTAGGTTTCACTCTGTTTTCTCCTATATTGACAGATGCAGTTCGAACTCTAAATCAAACACGGTTTGTGCTAGCTTCTTGAAACTTGACACAATACAGTAGTTCTACGTTCTATCTCTAAGGTTTGTTTCCTCTTGATGTAGCCTTAAGCACAGGCTGGCGAATAACTCATTCAATGAAAGGCGTTGTTAGGCTGCCAAAAAACTACAGTCTCCTGAAATCACAACATATATTTTTTTTTCGACCTTCCTGATACTTTCAAATAATGAGCAGTACTCCAATCAAACTTGGATGTCCAAGTTTCGTTCTCCTACGTTGAAGCATCTGTTTGCAGTAACAGTTTGAATTTTTAGGTTTCACTGCGTTTTCTTCTATATTGACAGATGCAGTTAGAACTCTAAATCAAACACGGTTTGTGCTAGCTTCTTGAAACGTGACACAATACAGTAGTTCTACGTTTTATCTCTAAGTTTTGTTTCCTCTTGATGTAGCCTTAAGCACAGGCTGGCGAATAACTCATTCAATGAAAGGCGTTCTTAGGCTGCCAAAAAACTACAGTCTCCTGAAATCACAACCTACATTTTTTCATCCAGTCTTCATGATACTTTCAAGTAATGATCAGTACACCAATCCCACTTGGATGCCCAAGTTTCGTTCTCCTACGTTGAAGCATCCGTTTGCAGTAACAGTTTGAATTTTTAGGTTTCACTCTGTTTTCTCCTATATTGACAGATGCAGTTCGAACTCTAAATCAAACACCGTTTGTGCTAGCTTCTTGAAACTTGACACAATACAGTAGTTCTACGTTCTATCTCTAAGGTTTGTTTCCTCTTGATGTAGCCTTAAGCACAGGCTGGCGAATAACTCATTCAATGAAAGGCGTTGTTAGGCTGCCGAAAAACTACAGTCTCCTGAAATCACAACATATATTTTTTTTCCAACCTTCCTGATACTTTCAAATAATGAGCAGTACTCCAATCAAACTTGGATGCCCAAGTTTCGTTCTCCTACGTTGAAGCATCCGTTTGCAGTAACAGTTAGAATTTTTAGGTTTCACTGCATTTTCTTCTATATTGACAGATGCAGTTAGAACTCTAAATCAAACACGGTTTGTGCTAGCTTCTTGAAACGTGACACAATACAGTAGTTCTACGTTCTATCTCTAAGGTTTGTTTCCTCTTGATGTAGCCTAATGCGGGGACTGGCGAATAACACTTATATTGAAACTGGTTGCCAAACTTCCAAAAACTAGAGTCTCCTGAAATCTCAACATACATTTTTTCATCCAATCTTCATGATACTTTCAAGTAATGATCAGTGCACCAATCCCACTTGGATGCCCAAGTTTCGTTCTCCTACGTTGAAGCATCCGTTTGCAGTAACAGTTTGAATTTTTAGGTTTCACTCTGTTTTCTCCTATATTGACAGATGCAGTTCGAACTCTAAATCAAACACGGTTTGTGCTAGCTTCTTGAAACTTGACACAATACAGTAGTTCTACGTTCTATCTCTAAGGTTTGTTTCCTCTTGATGTAGCCTTAAGCACAGGCTGGCGAATAACTCATTCAATGAAAGGCGTTGTTAGGCTGCCAAAATCTACAGTCTCCTGAAATCACAACATATATTTGTTTTCCGACCTTCCTGATACTTTCAAATAATGAGCAGTACTCCAATCAAACTTGGATGTCCAAGTTTCGTTCTCCTACGTTGAAGCATCCGTTTGCAGTAACAGTTTGAATTTTTAGGTTTCACTGCGTTTTCTTCTATATTGACAGATGCAGTTAGAACTCTAAATCAAACACGGTTTGTGCTAGCTTCTTGAAACTTGACACAATACAGTAGTTCTACGTTCTATCTCTAAGGTTTGTTTCCTCTTGATGTAGCCTAATACAGGGACTCGTGAATAACACTTATATTTAAAGGGATTGCCAAACTTCCAAAAACTATAGTCTCCTGAAATCTCAACATACATTTTTTTCATCCAATCTTCATGATACTTTCAAGTAATGATCAGTACACCAATCCCACTTGGATGCCCAAGTATCGTTCTCCTACGTTGAAGCATCCGTTTGCAGTAACAGTTTGAATTTTTAGGTTTCACTCTGTTTTCTCCTATATTGACAGATGCAGTTCGAACTCTAAATCAAACACGGTTTGTTCTAGCTTCTTGAAACTTGACACAATACAGTAGTTCTACGTTCTATCTCTAAGGTTTGTTTCCTCTTGATGTAGCCTTAAGCACAGCCTGGCGAATAACTCATTCAATGAAAGGCGTTGTTAGGCTGCCAAAAAACTACAGTCTCCTGAAATCACAACATACATTTTTTCATCCAATCTTCATGATACTTTCAAGTAATGATCAGTACACCAATCCCACTTGGATGCCCAAGTTTCGTTCTCCTACGTTGAAGCATCCGTTTGCAGTAACAGTTTGAATTTTTAGGTTTCACTCTGTTTTCTCCTATATTGACAGATGCAGTTCGAACTCTAAATCAAACACGGTTTGTGCTAGCTTCTTGAAACTTGACACAATACAGTAGTTCTACGTTCTATCTCTAAGGTTTGCTTCCTCTTGATGTAGCCTAATGCAGGGACAGGCGCATAACACTTATATTGAAAGGGGTTGCCAAACTTCCAAAAACTAGAGTCTCCTGAAATCTCAACATGTATTTTTTCATCCAATCTTCATGATTCTTTCAAGTAATGATCAGTACACCAATCCCACTTGGATGCCCAAGTTTCGTTCTCCTACGTTGAAGCATCCGTTTGCAGTAACAGTTTGAATTTTTAGGTTTCACTCTGTTTTCTCCTATATTGACAGATGCAGTTCAAACTCTAAATCAAACACGGTTTGTGCTAGCTTTTTGAAACTTGACACAATACAGTAGTTCTACGTTCTATCTCTAAGGTTTGTTTCCTATGGATGTAGCCTTAAGCACAGGCTGGCGAATAACTCATTCAATGAAAGGCGTTGTTAGGCTGCCAAAAAACTACAGTCTCCTGAAATCACAACATATATTTTTTTTCTGACCTTCCTGATACTTTCAAATAATGAGCAGTACTCCAATCAAACTTGGATGCCCAAGTTTCGTTCTCCTACGTTGAAGCATCCGTTTGCAGTAACAGTTTGAATTTTTAGGTTTCACTCTCTTTTCTCCTATATTGACAGATGCAGTTCGAACTCTAAATCAAACACGGTTTGTGCTAGCTTCTTGAAACTTGACACAATACAGTAGTTCTACCTTCTATCTCTAAGGTTTGTTTCCTCTTGATGTAGCCTTAAGCACAGGCTGGCGAATAACTCATTCAATGAAAGGCGTTGTTAGGCTGCCAAAAAACTACAGTCTCCTGAAATCACAACATACATTTTTTCATCCAATCTTCATGATACTTTCAAGTAATGATCAGTACACCAATCCCACTTGGATGCCCAAGTTTCGTTCTCCTACGTTGAAGCATCCGTTTGCAGTAACAGTTTGAATTTTTAGGTTTCACTCTGTTTTCTCCTATATTGACAGATGCAGTTCGAACTCTAAATCAAACACCGTTTGTGCTAGCTTCTTGAAACTTGACACAATACAGTAGTTCTACGTTCTATCTCTAAGGTTTGTTTCCTCTTGATGTAGCCTTAAGCACAGGCTGGCGAATAACTCATTCAATGAAAGGCGTTGTTAGGCTGCCGAAAAACTACAGTCTCCTGAAATCACAACATATATTTTTTTTCCAACCTTCCTGATACTTTCAAATAATGAGCAGTACTCCAATCAAACTTGGATGCCCAAGTTTCGTTCTCCTACGTTGAAGCATCCGTTTGCAGTAACAGTTAGAATTTTTAGGTTTCACTGCATTTTCTTCTATATTGACAGATGCAGTTAGAACTCTAAATCAAACACGGTTTGTGCTAGCTTCTTGAAACGTGACACAATACAGTAGTTCTACGTTCTATCTCTAAGGTTTGTTTCCTCTTGATGTAGCCTAATGCGGGGACTGGCGAATAACACTTATATTGAAACTGGTTGCCAAACTTCCAAAAACTAGAGTCTCCTGAAATCTCAACATACATTTTTTCATCCAATCTTCATGATACTTTCAAGTAATGATCAGTGCACCAATCCCACTTGGATGCCCAAGTTTCGTTCTCCTACGTTGAAGCATCCGTTTGCAGTAACAGTTTGAATTTTTAGGTTTCACTCTGTTTTCTCCTATATTGACAGATGCAGTTCGAACTCTAAATCAAACACGGTTTGTGCTAGCTTCTTGAAACTTGACACAATACAGTAGTTCTACGTTCTATCTCTAAGGTTTGTTTCCTCTTGATGTAGCCTTAAGCACAGGCTGGCGAATAACTCATTCAATGAAAGGCGTTGTTAGGCTGCCAAAATCTACAGTCTCCTGAAATCACAACATATATTTGTTTTCCGACCTTCCTGATACTTTCAAATAATGAGCAGTACTCCAATCAAACTTGGATGTCCAAGTTTCGTTCTCCTACGTTGAAGCATCCGTTTGCAGTAACAGTTTGAATTTTTAGGTTTCACTGCGTTTTCTTCTATATTGACAGATGCAGTTAGAACTCTAAATCAAACACGGTTTGTGCTAGCTTCTTGAAACTTGACACAATACAGTAGTTCTACGTTCTATCTCTAAGGTTTGTTTCCTCTTGATGTAGCCTAATACAGGGACTCGTGAATAACACTTATATTTAAAGGGATTGCCAAACTTCCAAAAACTATAGTCTCCTGAAATCTCAACATACATTTTTTTCATCCAATCTTCATGATACTTTCAAGTAATGATCAGTACACCAATCCCACTTGGATGCCCAAGTATCGTTCTCCTACGTTGAAGCATCCGTTTGCAGTAACAGTTTGAATTTTTAGGTTTCACTCTGTTTTCTCCTATATTGACAGATGCAGTTCGAACTCTAAATCAAACACGGTTTGTTCTAGCTTCTTGAAACTTGACACAATACAGTAGTTCTACGTTCTATCTCTAAGGTTTGTTTCCTCTTGATGTAGCCTTAAGCACAGCCTGGCGAATAACTCATTCAATGAAAGGCGTTGTTAGGCTGCCAAAAAACTACAGTCTCCTGAAATCACAACATACATTTTTTCATCCAATCTTCATGATACTTTCAAGTAATGATCAGTACACCAATCCCACTTGGATGCCCAAGTTTCGTTCTCCTACGTTGAAGCATCCGTTTGCAGTAACAGTTTGAATTTTTAGGTTTCACTCTGTTTTCTCCTATATTGACAGATGCAGTTCGAACTCTAAATCAAACACGGTTTGTGCTAGCTTCTTGAAACTTGACACAATACAGTAGTTCTACGTTCTATCTCTAAGGTTTGCTTCCTCTTGATGTAGCCTAATGCAGGGACAGGCGCATAACACTTATATTGAAAGGGGTTGCCAAACTTCCAAAAACTAGAGTCTCCTGAAATCTCAACATGTATTTTTTCATCCAATCTTCATGATTCTTTCAAGTAATGATCAGTACACCAATCCCACTTGGATGCCCAAGTTTCGTTCTCCTACGTTGAAGCATCCGTTTGCAGTAACAGTTTGAATTTTTAGGTTTCACTCTGTTTTCTCCTATATTGACAGATGCAGTTCAAACTCTAAATCAAACACGGTTTGTGCTAGCTTTTTGAAACTTGACACAATACAGTAGTTCTACGTTCTATCTCTAAGGTTTGTTTCCTATGGATGTAGCCTTAAGCACAGGCTGGCGAATAACTCATTCAATGAAAGGCGTTGTTAGGCTGCCAAAAAACTACAGTCTCCTGAAATCACAACATATATTTTTTTTCTGACCTTCCTGATACTTTCAAATAATGAGCAGTACTCCAATCAAACTTGGATGCCCAAGTTTCGTTCTCCTACGTTGAAGCATCCGTTTGCAGTAACAGTTTGAATTTTTAGGTTTCACTCTCTTTTCTCCTATATTGACAGATGCAGTTCGAACTCTAAATCAAACACGGTTTGTGCTAGCTTCTTGAAACTTGACACAATACAGTAGTTCTACCTTCTATCTCTAAGGTTTGTTTCCTCTTGATGTAGCCTTAAGCACAGGCTGGCGAATAACTCATTCAATGAAAGGCGTTGTTAGGCTGCCAAAAAACTACAGTCTCCTGAAATCACAACATATATTTGTTTTCCGACCTTCCTGATACTTTCAAATAATGAGCAGTACTCCAATCAAACTTGGATGTCCAAGTTTCGTTCTCCTACGTTGAAGCATCCGTTTGCAGTAACAGTTTGAATTTTTAGGTTTCACTGCGTTTTCTTCTATATTGACAGATGCAGTTAGAACTCTAAATCAAACACGGTTTGTGCTAGCTTCTTGAAACGTGACACAATACAGTAGTTCTACGTTCTATCTCTAAGGTTTGTTTCCTCTTGATGTAGCCTAATACAGGGACTCGCGAATAACACTTATATTGAAAGGGATTGCCAAACTTCCAAAAACTAGAGTCTCCTGAAATCTCAACATACATTTTTTCATCCAATCTTCATGATACTTTCAAGTAATGATCAGTACACCAATCCCACTTGGATGCCCAAGTTTCGTTCTCCTACGTTGAAGCATCCGTTTGCAGTAACAGTTTGAATTTTTAGGTTTCACTCTGTTTTCTCCTATATTGACAGATGCAGTTCGAACTCTAAATCAAACACGGTTTGTGCTAGCTTCTTGAAACTTGACACAATACAGTAGTTCTACGTTCTATCTCTAAGGTTTGCTTCCTCTTGATGTAGCCTAATGCAGGGACAGGCGAATAACACGTATATTGAAAGGGGTTGCCAAACTTCCAAAAACTAGAGTCTCCTGAAATCTCAACATATATTTTTTCATCCAATCTTCATGATACTTTCAAGTAATGATCAGTACACCAATCCCACTTGGATGCCCAAGTTTCGTTCTCCTACGTTGAAGCATCCGTTTGCAGTAACAGTTTGAATTTTTAGGTTTCACTCTGTTTTCTCCTATATTGCAGATGCAGTTCGAACGCTAATTCAAACACGGTTTGTGCTAGCTTCTTGAAACTTGACACAATACAGTAGTTCTACGTTCTATCTCTAAGGTTTGTTTCCTCTTGATGTAGCCTTAAGCACAGGCTGGCGAATAACTCATTCAATGAAAGGCGTTGTTAGGCTGCCAAAAAACTACAGTCTCCTGAAATCACAACATATATTTTTTTTCCAACCTTCCTGATACTTTCAAATAATGAGCAGTACTCCAATCAAACTTGGATGCCCAAGTTTCGTTCTCCTACGTTGAAGCATCCGTTTGCAGTAACAGTTAGAATTTTTAGGTTTCACTGCATTTTCTTCTATATTGACAGATGCAGTTAGAACTCTAAATCAAACACGGTTTGTGCTAGCTTCTTGAAACGTGACACAATACAGTAGTTCTACGTTCTATCTCTAAGGTTTGTTTCCTCTTGATGTAGCCTAATGCGGGGACTGGCGAATAACACTTATATTGAAAGGGGTTGCCAAACTTCCAAAAACTAGAGTCTCCTGAAATCTCAACATACATTTTTTCATCCAATCTTCATGATACTTTCAAGTAATGATCAGTACACCAATCCCACTTGGATGCCCAAGTTTTGTTCTCCTACGTTGAAGCATCCGTTTGCAGTAACAGTTTGAATTTTTAGGTTTCACTCTGTTTTCTCCTATATTGACAGATGCAGTTCGAACTCTAAATCAAACACGGTTTGTGCTAGCTTCTTGAAACTTGACACAATACAGTAGTTCTACGTTCTATCTCTAAGGTTTGTTTCCTCTTGATGTAGCCTTAAGCACAGGCTGTCGAATAACTCATTCAATGAAAGGCGTTGTTAGGCTGCCAAAAAACTACAGTCTCCTGAAATCACAACATATATTTTTTTTCCGACCTTCCTGATACTTTCAAATAATGAGCAGTACTCCAATCAAACTTGGATGTCCAAGTTTCGTTCTCCTACGTTGAAGCATCTGTTTGCAGTAACAGTTTGAATTTTTAGGTTTCACTGCGTTTTCTTCTATATTGACAGATGCAGTTAGAACTCTAAATCAAACACGGTTTGTGCTAGCTTCTTGAAACGTGACACAATACAGTAGTTCTACGTTTTATCTCTAAGTTTTGTTTCCTCTTGATGTAGCCTTAAGCACAGGCTGGCGAATAACTCATTCAATGAAAGGCATTCTTAGGCTGCCAAAAAACTACAGTCTCCTGAAATCACAACCTACATTTTTTCATCCAGTCTTCATGATACTTTCAAGTAATGATCAGTACACCAATCCCACTTGGATGCCCAAGTTTCGTTCTCCTACGTTGAAGCATCCGTTTGCAGTAACAGTTTGAATTTTTAGGTTTCACTCTGTTTTCTCCTATATTGACAGATGCAGTTCGAACTCTAAATCAAACACGGTTTGTTCTAGCTTCTTGAAACTTGACACAATACAGTAGTTCTACGTTCTATCTCTAAGGTTTGTTTCCTCTTGATGTAGCCTAATGCGGGGACTGGCGAATAACACTTATATTGAAAGGGGTTGCCAAACTTCCAAAAACTAGAGTCTCCTGAAATCTCAACATACATTTTTTCATCCAATCTTCATGATACTTTCAAGTAATGATCAGTACACCAATCCCACTTGGATGCCCAAGTTTCGTTCTCCTACGTTGAAGCATCCGTTTGCAGTAACAGTTTGAATTTTTAGGTTTCACTCTGTTTTCTCCTATATTGACAGATGCAGTTCGAACTCTAAATCAAACACGGTTTGTGCTAGCTTCTTGAAACTTGACACAATACAGTAGTTCTACGTTCTATCTCTAAGGTTTGTTTCCTCTTGATGTAGCCTTAAGCACAGGCTGGCGAATAACTCATTCAATGAAAGGCGTTGTTAGGCTGCCAAAATCTACAGTCTCCTGAAATCACAACATATATTTGTTTTCCGACCTTCCTGATACTTTCAAATAATGAGCAGTACTCCAATCAAACTTGGATGTCCAAGTTTCGTTCTCCTACGTTGAAGCATCCGTTTGCAGTAACAGTTTGAATTTTTAGGTTTCACTGCGTTTTCTTCTATATTGACAGATGCAGTTAGAACTCTAAATCAAACACGGTTTGTGCTAGCTTCTTGAAACTTGACACAATACAGTAGTTCTACGTTCTATCTCTAAGGTTTGTTTCCTCTTGATGTAGCCTAATACAGGGACTCGTGAATAACACTTATATTTAAAGGGTTTGCCAAACTTCCAAAAACTATAGTCTCCTGAAATCTCAACACACATTTTTTTCATCCAATCTTCATGATACTTTCAAGTAATGATCAGTACACCAATCCCACTTGGATGCCCAAGTATCGTTCTCCTACGTTGAAGCATCCGTTTGCAGTAACAGTTTGAATTTTTAGGTTTCACTCTGTTTTCTCCTATATTGACAGATGCAGTTCGAACTCTAAATCAAACACGGTTTGTTCTAGCTTCTTGAAACTTGACACAATACAGTAGTTCTACGTTCTATCTCTAAGGTTTGTTTCCTCTTGATGTAGCCTTAAGCACAGCCTGGCGAATAACTCATTCAATGAAAGGCGTTGTTAGGCTGCCAAAAAACTACAGTCTCCTGAAATCACAACATACATTTTTTCATCCAATCTTCATGATACTTTCAAGTAATGATCAGTACACCAATCCCACTTGGATGCCCAAGTTTCGTTCTCCTACGTTGAAGCATCCGTTTGCAGTAACAGTTTGAATTTTTAGGTTTCACTCTGTTTTCTCCTATATTGACAGATGCAGTTCGAACTCTAAATCAAACACGGTTTGTGCTAGCTTCTTGAAACTTGACACAATACAGTAGTTCTACGTTCTATCTCTAAGGTTTGCTTCCTCTTGATGTAGCCTAATGCAGGGACAGGCGCATAACACTTATATTGAAAGGGGTTGCCAAACTTCCAAAAACTAGAGTCTCCTGAAATCTCAACATGTATTTTTTCATCCAATCTTCATGATTCTTTCAAGTAATGATCAGTACACCAATCCCACTTGGATGCCCAAGTTTCGTTCTCCTACGTTGAAGCATCCGTTTGCAGTAACAGTTTGAATTTTTAGGTTTCACTCTGTTTTCTCCTATATTGACAGATGCAGTTCAAACTCTAAATCAAACACGGTTTGTGCTAGCTTTTTGAAACTTGACACAATACAGTAGTTCTACGTTCTATCTCTAAGGTTTGTTTCCTATGGATGTAGCCTTAAGCACAGGCTGGCGAATAACTCATTCAATGAAAGGCGTTGTTAGGCTGCCAAAAAACTACAGTCTCCTGAAATCACAACATATATTTTTTTTCTGACCTTCCTGATACTTTCAAATAATGAGCAGTACTCCAATCAAACTTGGATGTCCAAGTTTCGTTCTCCTACGTTGAAGCATCCGTTTGCAGTAACAGTTTGAATTTTTAGGTTTCACTGCGTTTTCTTCTATATTGACAGATGCAGTTAGAACTCTAAATCAAACACGGTTTGTGCTAGCTTCTTGAAACGTGACACAATACAGTAGTTCTACGTTCTATCTCTAAGGTTTGTTTCCTCTTGATGTAGCCTAATACAGGGACTCGCGAATAACACTTATATTGAAAGGGATTGCCAAACTTCCAAAAACTAGAGTCTCCTGAAATCTCAACATACAATTTTTTCATCCAATCTTCATGATACTTTCAAGTAATGATCAGTACACCAATCCCACTTGGATGCCCAAGTATCGTTCTCCTACGTTGAAGCATCCGTCTGCAGTAACAGTTTGAATTTTTAGGTTTCACTCTGTTTTCTCCTATATTGACAGATGCAGTTCGAACTCTAAATCAAACACGGTTTGTGCTAGCTTCTTGAAACTTGACACAATACAGTAGTTCTACGTTCTATCTCTAAGGTTTGTTTCCTCTTGATTTAGCCTTAAGCACAGGCTGGCGAATAACTCATTCAATGAAAGGCGTTGTTAGGCTGCCAAAAAACTACAGTCTCCTGAAATCACAGCATATTTTTTTTTCCGACCTTCCTGATACTTTCAAATAATGAGCAGTACTCCAATCAAACTTGGATGCCCAAGTTTCGTTCTCCTACGTTGAAGCATCCGTTTGCAGTAACAGTTTGAATTTTTAGGTTTCACTCTGTTTTCTCCTATATTGACAGATGCAGTTCGAACTCTAAATCAAACACGGTTTGTGCTAGCTTCTTGAAACTTGACACAATACAGTAGTTCTACCTTCTATCTCTAAGGTTTGTTTCCTCTTGATGTAGCCTTAAGCACAGGCTGGCGAATAACTCATTCAATGAAAGGCGTTGTTAGGCTGCCAAAAAACTACAGTCTCCTGAAATCACAACATATATTTGTTTTCCGACCTTCCTGATACTTTCAAATAATGAGCAGTACTCCAATCAAACTTGGATGTCCAAGTTTCGTTCTCCTACGTTGAAGCATCCGTTTGCAGTAACAGTTTGAATTTTTAGGTTTCACTGCGTTTTCTTCTATATTGACAGATGCAGTTAGAACTCTAAATCAAACACGGTTTGTGCTAGCTTCTTGAAACGTGACACAATACAGTAGTTCTACGTTCTATCTCTAAGGTTTGTTTCCTCTTGATGTAGCCTAATACAGGGACTCGCGAATAACACTTATATTGAAAGGGATTGCCACACTTCCAAAAACTAGAGTCTCCTGAAATCTCAACATACATTTTTTCATCCAATCTTCATGATACTTTCAAGTAATGATCAGTACACCAATCCCACTTGGATGCCCAAGTTTCGTTCTCCTACGTTGAAGCATCCGTTTGCAGTAACAGTTTGAATTTTTAGGTTTCACTCTGTTTTCTCCTATATTGACAGATGCAGTTCGAACTCTAAATCAAACACGGTTTGTGCTAGCTTCTTGAAACTTGACACAATACAGTAGTTCTACGTTCTATCTCTAAGGTTTGCTTCCTCTTGATGTAGCCTAATGCAGGGACAGGCGAATAACACGTATATTGAAAGGGGTTGCCAAACTTCCAAAAACTAGAGTCTCCTGAAATCTCAACATATATTTTTTCATCCAATCTTCATGATACTTTCAAGTAATGATCAGTACACCAATCCCACTTGGATGCCCAAGTTTCGTTCTCCTACGTTGAAGCATCCGTTTGCAGTAACAGTTTGAATTTTTAGGTTTCACTCTGTTTTCTCCTATATTGCAGATGCAGTTCGAACGCTAATTCAAACACGGTTTGTGCTAGCTTCTTGAAACTTGACACAATACAGTAGTTCTACGTTCTATCTCTAAGGTTTGTTTCCTCTTGATGTAGCCTTAAGCACAGGCTGGCGAATAACTCATTCAATGAAAGGCGTTGTTAGGCTGCCAAAAAACTACAGTCTCCTGAAATCACAACATATATTTTTTTTCCGACCTTCCTGATACTTTCAAATAATGAGCAGTACTCCAATCAAACTTGGATGTCCAAGTTTCGTTCTCCTACGTTGAAGCATCCGTTTGCAGTAACAGTTTGAATTTTTAGGTTTCACTGCGTTTTCTTCTATATTGACAGATGCAGTTAGAACTCTAAATCAAACACGGTTTGTGCTAGCTTCTTGAAACGTGACACAATACAGTAGTTCTACGTTCTATCTCTAAGGTTTGTTTTCTCTTGATGTAGCCTAATACAGGGACTCGCGAATAACACTTATATTGAAAGGGATTGCCAAACTTCCAAAAACTAGAGTCTCCTGAAATCTCAACATACAATTTTTTCATCCAATCTTCATGATACTTTCAAGTAATGATCAGTACACCAATCCCACTTGGATGCCCAAGTATCGTTCTCCTACGTTGAAGCATCCGTCTGCAGTAACAGTTTGAATTTTTAGGTTTCACTCTGTTTTCTCCTATATTGACAGATGCAGTTCGAACTCTAAATCAAACACGGTTTGTGCTAGCTTCTTGAAACTTGACACAATACAGTAGTTCTACGTTCTATCTCTAAGGTTTGTTTCCTCTTGATTTAGCCTTAAGCACAGGCTGGCGAATAACTCATTCAATGAAAGGCGTGTTAGGCTGCCAAAAAACTACAGTCTCCTGAAATCACAGCATATTTTTTTTTCCGACCTTCCTGATACTTTCAAATAATGAGCAGTACTCCAATCAAACTTGGATGCCCAAGTTTCGTTCTCCTACGTTGAAGCATCCGTTTGCAGTAACAGTTTGAATTTTTAGGTTTCACTCTGTTTTCTCCTATATTGACAGATGCAGTTCGAACTCTAAATCAAACACGGTTTGTGCTAGCTTCTTGAAACTTGACACAATACAGTAGTTCTACCTTCTATCTCTAAGGTTTGTTTCCTCTTGATGTAGCCTTAAGCACAGGCTGGCGAATAACTCATTCAATGAAAGGCGTTGTTAGGCTGCCAAAAAACTACAGTCTCCTGAAATCACAACATATATTTGTTTTCCGACCTTCCTGATACTTTCAAATAATGAGCAGTACTCCAATCAAACTTGGATGTCCAAGTTTCGTTCTCCTACGTTGAAGCATCCGTTTGCAGTAACAGTTTGAATTTTTAGGTTTCACTGCGTTTTCTTCTATATTGACAGATGCAGTTAGAACTCTAAATCAAACACGGTTTGTGCTAGCTTCTTGAAACGTGACACAATACAGTAGTTCTACGTTCTATCTCTAAGGTTTGTTTCCTCTTGATGTAGCCTAATACAGGGACACGCGAATAACACTTATATTGAAAGGGATTGCCAAACTTCCAAAAACTAGAGTCTCCTGAAATCTCAACATACATTTTTTCATCCAATCTTCATGATACTTTCAAGTAATGATCAGTACACCAATCCCACTTGGATGCCCAAGTTTCGTTCTCCTACGTTGAAGCATCCGTTTGCAGTAACAGTTTGAATTTTTAGGTTTCACTCTGTTTTCTCCTATATTGCAGATGCAGTTCGAACGCTAATTCAAACACGGTTTGTGCTAGCTTCTTGAAACTTGACACAATACAGTAGTTCTACGTTCTATCTCTAAGGTTTGTTTCCTCTTGATGTAGCCTTAAGCACAGGCTGGCGAATAACTCATTCAATGAAAGGCGTTGTTAGGCTGCCAAAAAACTACAGTCTCCTGAAATCACAACATATATTTTTTTCCCAACCTTCCTGATACTTTCAAATAATGAGCAGTACTCCAATCAAACTTGGATGCCCAAGTTTCGTTCTCCTACGTTGAAGCATCCGTTTGCAGTAACAGTTAGAATTTTTAGGTTTCACTGCATTTTCTTCTATATTGACAGATGCAGTTAGAACTCTAAATCAAACACGGTTTGTGCTAGCTTCTTGAAACGTGACACAATACAGTAGTTCTACGTTCTATCTCTAAGGTTTGTTTCCTCTTGATGAAGCCTAATGCGGGGACTGGCGAATAACACTTATATTGAAAGGGGTTGCCAAACTTCCAAAAACTAGAGTCTCCTGAAATCTCAACATACATTTTTTCATCCAATCTTCATGATACTTTCAAGTAATGATCAGTACACCAATCCCACTTGGATGCCCAAGTTTCGTTCTCCTACGTTGAAGCATCCGTTTGCAGTAACAGTTTGAATTTTTAGGTTTCACTCTGTTTTCTCCTATATTGACAGATGCAGTTCGAACTCTAAATCAAACACGGTTTGTGCTAGCTTCTTGAAACTTGACACAATACAGTAGTTCTACGTTCTATCTCTAAGGTTTGTTTCCTCTTGATGTAGCCTTAAGCACAGGCTGGCGAATAACTCATTCAATGAAAGGCGTTGTTAGGCTGCCAAAAAACTACAGTCTCCTGAAATCACAACATATATTTTTTTTCCGACCTTCCTGATACTTTCAAATAATGAGCAGTACTCCAATCAAACTTGGATGTCCAAGTTTCGTTCTCCTACGTTGAAGCATCTGTTTGCAGTAACAGTTTGAATTTTTAGGTTTCACTGCGTTTTCTTCTATATTGACAGATGCAGTTAGAACTCTAAATCAAACACGGTTTGTGCTAGCTTCTTGAAACGTGACACAATACAGTAGTTCTACGTTTATCTCTAAGTTTTGTTTCCTCTTGATGTAGCCTTAAGCACAGGCTGGCGAATAACTCATTCAATGAAAGGCGTTCTTAGGCTGCCAAAAAACTACAGTCTCCTGAAATCACAACCTACATTTTTTCATCCAGTCTTCATGATACTTTCAAGTAATGATCAGTACACCAATCCCACTTGGATGCCCAAGTTTCGTTCTCCTACGTTGAAGCATCCGTTTGCAGTAACAGTTTGAATTTTTAGGTTTCACTCTGTTTTCTCCTATATTGACAGATGCAGTTCGAACTCTAAATCAAACACCGTTTGTGCTAGCTTCTTGAAACTTGACACAATACAGTAGTTCTACGTTCTATCTCTAAGGTTTGTTTCCTCTTGATGTAGCCTTAAGCACAGGCTGGCGAATAACTCATTCAATGAAAGGCGTTGTTAGGCTGCCAAAAAACTACAGTCTCCTGAAATCACAACATATATTTTTTTTCCGACCTTCCTGATACTTTCAAATAATGAGCAGTACTCCAATCAAACTTGGATGCCCAAGTTTCGTTCTCCTACGTTGAAGCATCCGTTTGCAGTAACAGTTAGAATTTTTAGGTTTCACTGCATTTTCTTCTATATTGACAGATGCAGTTAGAACTCTAAATCAAACACGGTTTGTGCTAGCTTCTTGAAACGTGACACAATACAGTAGTTCTACGTTCTATCTCTAAGGTTTGTTTCCTCTTGATGTAGCCTAATGCGGGGACTGGCGAATAACACTTATATTGAAAGGGGTTGCCAAACTTCCAAAAACTAGTGTCTCCTGAAATCTCAACATACATTTTTTCATTCAATCTTCATGATACTTTCAAGTAATGATCAGTACACCAATCCCACTTGGATGCCCAAGTTTCGTTCTCCTACGTTGAAGCATCCGTTTGCAGTAACAGTTTGAATTTTTAGGTTTCACTCTGTTTTCTCCTATATTGACAGATGCAGTTCGAACTCTAAATCAAACACGGTTTGTGCTAGCTTCTTGAAACTTGACACAATACAGTAGTTCTACGTTCTATCTCTAAGGTTTGTTTCCTCTTGATGTAGCCTTAAGCACAGGCTGGCGAATAACTCATTCAATGAAAGGCGTTGTTAGGCTGCCAAAATCTACAGTCTCCTGAAATCACAACATATATTTGTTTTCCGACCTTCCTGATACTTTCAAATAATGAGCAGTACTCCAATCAAACTTGGATGTCCAAGTTTCGTTCTCCCACGTTGAAGCATCCGTTTGCAGTAACAGTTTGAATTTTTAGGTTTCACTGCGTTTTCTTCTATATTGACAGATGCAGTTAGAACTCTAAATCAAACACGGTTTGTGCTAGCTTCTTGAAACTTGACACAATACAGTAGTTCTACGTTCTATCTCTAAGGTTTGTTTCCTCTTGATGTAGCCTAATACAGGGACTCGTGAATAACACTTATATTTAAAGGGATTGCCAAACTTCCAAAAACTAGAGTCTCCTGAAATCTCAACATACATTTTTTTCATCCAATCTTCATGATACTTTCAAGTAATGATCAGTACACCAATCCCACTTGGATGCCCAAGTATCGTTCTCCTACGTTGAAGCATCCGTTTGCAGTAACAGTTTGAATTTTTAGGTTTCACTCTGTTTTCTCCTATATTGACAGATGCAGTTCGAACTCTAAATCAAACACGGTTTGTTCTAGCTTCTTGAAACTTGACACAATACAGTAGTTCTACGTTCTATCTCTAAGGTTTGTTTCCTCTTGATGTAGCCTTAAGCACAGCCTGGCGAATAACTCATTCAATGAAAGGCGTTGTTAGGCTGCCAAAAAACTACAGTCTCCTGAAATCACAACATATATTTTTTTTCCGACCTTCCTGATACTTTCAAATAATGAGCAGTACTCCAATCAAACGTGGATGTCCAAGTTTCGTTCTCCTACGTTGAAGCATCCGTTTGCAGTAACAGTTTGAATTTTTAGGTTTCACTGCGTTTTCTTCTATATTGACAGATGCAGTTAGAACTCTAAATCAAACACGGTTTGGGCTAGCTTCTTGAAACGTAACACAATACAGTAGTTCTACGTTCTATCTCTAAGGTTTGTTTCCTCTTGATGTAGCCTAATACAGGGACTCGCGAATAACACTTATATTGAAAGGGATTGCCAAACTTCCAAAAACTAGAGTCTCCTGAAATCTCAACATACATTTTTTTCATCCAATCTTCATGATACTTTCAAGTAATGATCAGTACACCAATCCCACTTGGATGCCCAAGTATCGTTCTCCTACGTTGAAGCATCCGTTTGCAGTAACAGTTTGAATTTTTAGGTTTCACTCTGTTTTCTCCTATATTGACAGATGCAGTTCGAACTCTAAATCAAACACGGTTTGTGCTAGCTTCTTGAAACTTGACACAATACAGTAGTTCTACGTTCTATCTCTAAGGTTTGTTTCCTCTTGATGTAGCCTTAAGCACAGGCTGGCGAATAACTCATTCAATGAAAGGCGTTGTTAGGCTGCCAAAAAACTACAGTCTCCTGAAATCACAACATATATTTTTTTTCCGACCTTCCTGATACTTTCAAATAATGAGCAGTACTCCAATCAAACTTGGATGTCCAAGTTTCGTTCTCCTACGTTGAAGCATCTGTTTGCAGTAACAGTTTGAATTTTTAGGTTTCACTGCGTTTTCTTCTATATTGACAGATGCAGTTAGAACTCTAAATCAAACACGGTTTGTGCTAGCTTCTTGAAACGTGACACAATACAGTAGTTCTACGTTCTATCTCTAAGGTTTGTTTCCTCTTGATGTAGCCTAATGCGGGGACTGGCGAATAACACTTATATTGAAAGGGGTTGCCAAACTTCCAAAAACTAGAGTCTCCTGAAATCTCAACATACATTTTTTCATCCAATCTTCATGATACTTTCAAGTAATGATCAGTACACCAATCCCACTTGGATGCCCAAGTTTCGTTCTCCTACGTTGAAGCATCCGTTTGCAGTAACAGTTTGAATTTTTAGGTTTCACTCTGTTTTCTCCTATATTGACAGATGCAGTTCGAACTCTAAATCAAACACGGTTTGTGCTAGCTTCTTGAAACTTGACACAATACAGTAGTTCTACGTTCTATCTCTAAGGTTTGTTTCCTCTTGATGTAGCCTTAAGCACAGGCTGGCGAATAACTCATTCAATGAAAGGCGTTGTTAGGCTGCCAAAATCTACAGTCTCCTGAAATCACAACATATATTTGTTTTCCGACCTTCCTGATACTTTCAAATAATGAGCAGTACTCCAATCAAACTTGGATGTCCAAGTTTCGTTCTCCTACGTTGAAGCATCCGTTTGCAGTAACAGTTTGAATTTTTAGGTTTCACTGCGTTTTCTTCTATATTGACAGATGCAGTTAGAACTCTAAATCAAACACGGTTTGTGCTAGCTTCTTGAAACTTGACACAATACAGTAGTTCTACGTTCTATCTCTAAGGTTTGTTTCCTCTTGATGTAGCCTAATACAGGGACTCGTGAATAACACTTATATTTAAAGGGATTGCCAAACTTCCAAAAACTATAGTCTCCTGAAATCTCAACATACATTTTTTTCATCCAATCTTCATGATACTTTCAAGTAATGATCAGTACACCAATCCCACTTGGATGCCCAAGTATCGTTCTCCTACGTTGAAGCATCCGTTTGCAGTAACAGTTTGAATTTTTAGGTTTCACTCTGTTTTCTCCTATATTGACAGATGCAGTTCGAACTCTAAATCAAACACGGTTTGTTCTAGCTTCTTGAAACTTGACACAATACAGTAGTTCTACGTTCTATCTCTAAGGTTTGTTTCCTCTTGATGTAGCCTTAAGCACAGCCTGGCGAATAACTCATTCAATGAAAGGCGTTGTTAGGCTGCCAAAAAACTACAGTCTCCTGAAATCACAACATACATTTTTTCATCCAATCTTCATGATACTTTCAAGTAATGATCAGTACACCAATCCCACTTGGATGCCCAAGTTTCGTTCTCCTACGTTGAAGCATCCGTTTGCAGTAACAGTTTGAATTTTTAGGTTTCACTCTGTTTTCTCCTATATTGACAGATGCAGTTCGAACTCTAAATCAAACACGGTTTGTGCTAGCTTCTTGAAACTTGACACAATACAGTAGTTCTACGTTCTATCTCTAAGGTTTGCTTCCTCTTGATGTAGCCTAATGCAGGGACAGGCGCATAACACTTATATTGAAAGGGGTTGCCAAACTTCCAAAAACTACAGTCTTCTGAAATCTCAACATACATTTTTTCATCCAATCTTCATGATACTTTCAAGTAATGATCAGTACACCAATCCCACTTGGATGCCCAAGTTTCGTTCTCCTACGTTGAAGCATCCGTTTGCAGTAACAGTTTGAATTTTTAGGTTTCACTATGTTTTCTCCTATATTGACAGATGCAGTTCGAACTCTAAATCAAACACGGTTTGTGCTAGCTTCTTGAAACTTGACACAATACAGTAGTTCTACGTTCTATCTCAAAGGTTTGTTTCCTCTTGATGTAGCCTTAAGCACAGACTGGCGAATAACTCATTCAATGAAAGGAGTTGTTAGGCTGCCAATAAACTACAGTCTCCTGAAATCACAACATACATTTTTTTCATCCAATCTTCATGATACTTTCAAGTAATGATCAGTACACCAATCCCACTTGGATGCCCAAGTTTCGTTCTCCTACGTTGAAGCATCCGTTTGCAGTAACAGTTTGAATTTTTAGGTTTCACTCTGTTTTCTCCTATATTGACAGATGCAGTTCGAACTCTAAATCAAACACGGTTTGTGCTAGCTTCTTGAAACTTGAACAATACAGTAGTTTTACGTTCTATCTCTAAGGTTTGTTTCCTCTTGATGTAGCCTTAAGCACAGGCTGGCGAATAACTCATTCAATGAAAGGCGTTGTTAGGCTGCCAAAAAACTACAGTCTCCTGAAATCACAACATATATTTTTTTTCCGACCTTCCTGATACTTTCAAATAATGAGCAGTACTCCAATCAAACTTGGATGTCCAAGTTTCGTTCTCCTACGTTGAAGCATCCGTTTGCAGTAACAGTTTGAATTTTTAGGTTTCACTCTGTTTTCTTCTATATTGACAGATGCAGTTCGATCTCTAAATCAAACACGGTTTGTGCTAGCTTCTTGAAACGTGACACAATACAGTAGTTCTAAGTTCTATCTCTAAGGTTTGTTTCCTCTTGATGTAGCCTAATACAGGGACTCGCGAATAACACTTATATTGAAAGGGGTTGCCAAACTTCCAAAAACTAGAGTCTCCTGAAATCTCAACATACATTTTTTCATCCAATCTTCATGATACTTTCAAGTAATGATCAGTACACCAATCCCACTTGGATGCCCAAGTTTCGTTCTCCTACGTTGAAGCATCCGTTTGCAGTAACAGTTTGAATTTTTAGGTTTCACTCTGTTTTCTCCTATATTGACAGATGCAATTCGAACTCTAAATCAAACACGGTTTGTGCTATCTTCTTGAAACTTGACACAATACAGTAGTTCTACGTTCTATCTCTAAGGTTTGTTTCCTCTTGATGTAGCCTTAAGCACAGACTGGCGAATAACTCATTCAATGAAAGGAGTTGTTAGGCTGCCAAAAAACTACAGTCTCCTGAAATCACAACATATATTTTTTTTCCGACCTTCCTGATATGTTCAAATAATGAGCAGTACACCCATCAAACTTGGATGCCCAAGTTTCGTTCTCCTACGTTGAAGCATCCGTTTGCAGTAACAGTTTGAATTTTTAGGTTTCACTGCGTTTTCTTTTTATTGACAGATGCAGTTCGAACTCTAAATCAAACACGGTTTGTGCTAGCTTCCTGAAACTTGACACAATACAGTAGTTCTACGTTCTATCTCTAAGTTTTGTTTCCTCTTGATGTAGCCTAATGCAGGGACTGGCGAATAACACTTATATTGAAAGGGGTTGCCAAACTTCCAAAAACTAGAGTCTCCTGAAATCTCAACATATATTTTTTCATCCAATCTTCATGATACTTTCAAGTAATGATCAGTACACCAATCCCACTTGGATGCCCAAGTTTCGTTCTCCTACGTTGACGCATCCGTTTGCAGTAACAGTTTGAATTTTTAGGTTTCACTCTGTTTTCTCCTATATTGACAGCTGCAGTTCGAACTCTAAATCAAACACGGTTTGTGCTAGCTTCATGAAACTTGACACAATACAGTAGTTCTACGTTCTATCTCTAAGGTTTGTTTCCTCTTGATGTAGCCTTAAGCAGAGACTGGCGAATAACTCACTCAATGAAAGGCATTGTTAGGCTGCCAAAAAACTACAGTCTCCTGAAATCACAACATATATTTTTTTCCGACCTTCATGATACTTTCAAGTAATGAGCAGTACTCCAATCAAACTTGGATTTCCAAGTTTCGTTCTCCTACGTTGAAGCATTCGTTTGCAGTAAAAGTATGAATTTTTTAGTTTCACTGCGTTTTCTTCTATATTGACAGATGCAGTTAGAACTCTAAATCAAACACGGTTTGTGCTAGCTTCTTGAAACTTGACACAATACAGTAGTTCTACGCTCTATCTCTAAGGTTTGTTTCCTCTTGATGTAGCCTTAAGCACAGACTGGCGAATAACTCATTCAATGAAAGGCGTTGTTAGGCTGCCAAAAAACTAAGTCTCCTGAAATCACAACATATATTTTTTTTCCGACCTTCCTGATATGTTCAAATAATGAGCAGTACTCCAATCAAACTTGGATGTCCAAGTTTCGTTCTCCTACGTTGAAGCATCCGTTTGCAGTAACAGTTTGAATTTTTAGGTTTCACTGCGTTTTCTTCTATATTGACAGATGCAGTTAGAACTCTAAATCAAACACGGTTTGTGCTAGCTTCTTGAAACGTGACACAATACAGTAGTTCTACGTTCTATCTCTAAGGTTTGTTTCCTCTCGATGTAGCCTAATACAGGGACTCGCGAATAACACTTATATTGAAAGGGATTGCCAAACTTCCAAAAACTAGAGTCTCCTGAAATCTCAACATACATTTTTTTCATCCAAACTTCATGATACTTTCAAGTAATGATCAGTACACCAATCCCACTTGGATGCCCAAGTATCGTTCTCCTACGTTGAAGCATCCGTTTGCAGTAACAGTTTGAATTTTTAGGTTTCACTCTGTTTTCTCCTATATTGACAGATGCAGTTCGAACTCTAAATCAAACACGGTTTGTGCTAGCTTCTTGAAACTTGACACAATACAGTAGTTCTACGTTCTATCTCTAAGGTTTGTTTCCTCTTGATGTAGCCTTAAGCACAGGCTGGCGAATAACTCATTCAATGAAAGGCGTTGTTAGGCTGCCAAAAAACTACAGTCTCCTGAAATCACAACATATATTTTTTTTCCGACCTTCCTGATACTTTCAAATAATGAGCAGTACTCCAATCAAACTTGGATGTCCAAGTTTCGTTCTCCTACGTTGAAGCATCCGTTTGCAGTAACAGTTTGAATTTTTAGGTTTCACTGCGTTTTTTTCTATATTGACAGATGCAGTTAGAACTCTAAATCAAACACGGTTTGTGCTAGCTTCTTGAAACGTGATACAATACAGTAGTTCTACGTTCTATCTCTAAGGTTTGTTTCCTCTTGATGTAGCCTTAAGCACAGGCTGGCGAATAACTCATTCAATGAAAGGCGTTGTTAACCTGCCAAAAAACTACAGTCTCCTGAAATCACAACATACATTTTTTCATCCAATCTTCATGATACTTTCAAGTAATGATCAGTACACCAATCCCACTTGGATGCCCAAGTTTCGTTCTCCTACGTTGAAGCATCCGTTTGCAGTAACAGTTTGAATTTTTAGGTTTCACTCTGTTTTCTCCTATATTGACAGATGCAGTTCGAACTCTAAATCAAACACGGTTTGTGCTAGCTTCTTGAAACTTGACACAATACAGTAGTTCTACGTTCTATCTCTAAGGTTTGTTTCCTCTTGATGTAGCCTTAAGCACAGGCTGGCGAATAACTCATTCAATGAAAGGCGTTGTTAGGCTGCCAAAAAACTTCAGTCTCCTGAAATCACAACATATATTTTTTTTCCGACATTCCTGATACTTTCAAATAATGAGCAGTACTCCAATCAAACTTGGATGTCCAAGTTTTGTTCTCCTACGTTGAAGCATCCGTTTGCAGTAACAGTTTGAATTTTTAGGTTTCACTGCGTTTTCTTCTATATTGACAGATGCAGTTAGAACTCTAAATCAAACACGGTTTGTGCTAGCTTCTTGAAACGTGACACAATACAGTAGTTCTACGTTCTATCTCTAAGGTTTGTTTCCTCTTGATGTAGCCTTAAGCACAGGCTGGCGAATAACTCATTCAATGAAAGGCGTTGTTAGGCTGCCAAAAAACTACAGTCTCCTGAAATCACAACATACATTTTTTCCTCCAATCTTCATGATACTTTCAAGTAATGATCAGTACACCAATCCCACTTGGATGCCCAAGTTTCGTTCTCCTACGTTGAAGCATCCGTTTGCAGTAACAGTTTGAATTTTTAGGTTTCACTCTGTTTTCTCCTATATTGACAGATGCAGTTCGAACTCTAAATCAAACACGGTTTGTGCTAGCTTCTTGAAACTTGACACAATACAGTAGTTCTACGTTCTATCTCTAAGGTTTGTTTCCTCTTGATGTAGCCTTAAGCACAGGCTGGCGAATAACTCATTCAATGAAAGGCGTTGTTAGGCTGCCAAAAAACTACAGTCTCCTGAAATCACAACATACATTTTTTTCATCCAATCTTCATGATACTTTCAAGTAATGATCAGTACACCAATCCCACTTGGATGCCCAAGTTTCGTTCTCCTACGTTGAAGCATCCGTTTGCAGTAACAGTTTGAATTTTTAGGTTTCACTCTGTTTTCTCCTATATTGACAGATGCAGTTCGAACTCTAAATCAAACACGGTTTGTGCTAGCTTCTTGAAACTTGACACAATACAGTAGTTCTACGTTCTATCTCTAAGGTTTGTTTCCTCTTGATGTAGCCTTAAGCACAGGCTGGCGAATAACTCATTCAATGAAAGGCGTTGTTAGGCTGCCAAAAAACATCAGTCTCCTGAAATCACAACATATATTTTTTTTCCGACCTTCCTGATACTTTCAAATAATGAGCAGTACTCCAATCAAACTTGGATGTCCAAGTTTCGTTCTCCTACGTTGAAGCATCCGTTTGCAGTAACAGTTTGAATTTTTAGGTTTCACTGCGTTTTCTTCTATATTGACAGATGCAGTTAGAACTCTAAATCAAACACGGTTTGTGCTAGCTTCTTGAAACGTGACACAATACAGTATTTCTAGGTTCTATCTCTAAGGTTTGTTTCCTCTTGATGTAGCCTAATACAGGGACTCGCGAATAACACTTATATTGAAAGGGATTGCCAAACTTCCAAAAACTAGAGTCTCCTGAAATCTCAACATACATTTTTTTCATCCAATCTTCATGATACTTTCAAGTAATGATCAGTACACCAATCCCACTTGGATGCCCAAGTATCGTTCTCCTACGTTGCAGCATCCGTTTGCAGTAACCGTTTGAATTTTTAGGTTTCACTCTGTTTTCTCCTATATTGACAGATGCAGTTCGAACTCTAAATCAAACACGGTTTGTGCTAGCTTCTTGAAACTTGACACAATACAGTAGTTCTACGTTCTATCTCTAAGGTTTGTTTCCTCTTGATGTAGCCTTAAGCACAGGCTGGCGAATAACTCATTCAATGAAAGGCGTTGTTAGGCTGCCAAAAAACTACAGTCTCCTGAAATCACAACATATATTTTTTTTCCGACCTTCCTGATACTTTCAAATAATGAGCAGTACTCCAATCAAACTTGGATGTCCAAGTTTCGTTCTCCTACGTTGAAGCATCCGTTTGCAGTAACAGTTTGAATTTTTAGGTTTCACTCTGTTTTCTCCTATATTGACAGATGCAGTTCGAACTCTAAATCAAACACGGTTTGTGCTGGCTTCTTGAAACTTGACACAATACAGTAGTTCTACGCTCTATCTCTAAGGTTTGTTTCCTCTTGATGTAGCCTTAAGCACAGGCTGGCGAATAACTCATTCAATGAAAGGCATTGTTAGGCTGCCAAAAAATTCAGTCTCATGAAATCACAACATATATTTTTTTCTGACCTTCCTGATACTTTCAAATAATGAGCAGTACACCAATCAAACTTGGATGTCCAAGTTTCGTTCTCCTACGTTGAAGCATCCGTTTGCAGTAACAGTTTGAATTTTTAGGTTTCACTGCGTTTTCTTCTATATTGACAGATGCAGTTAGAACTCTAAATCAAACACGGTTTGTGCTAGCTTCTTGAAACGTGACAAATACAGTAGTTCTACGTTCTATCTCTAAGGTTTGTTTCCTCTTGATGTAGCCTAATACAGGGACTCGCGAATAACACTTATATTGAAAGGGGTTGCCAAACTTCCAAAAACTAGAGTCTCCTGAAATCTCAACATACATTTTTTCATCCAATCTTCATGATACTTTCAAGTAATGATCAGTACACCAATCCCACTTGGATGCCCAAGTTTCGTTCTCCTACGTTGAAGCATCCGTTTGCAGTAACAGTTTGAATTTTTAGGTTTCACTCTGTTTTCTCCTATATTGACAGATGCAGTTCGAACTCTAAATCAAAAACGGTTTGTGCTAGCTTCTTGAAACTTGACACAATACAGTAGTTCTACGTTCTATCTCTAAGGTTTGTTTCCTCTTGATGTAGCCTTAAGCACAGACTGGCGAATAACTCATTCAATGAAAGGAGTTGTTAGGCTGCCAAAAAACTACAGTCTCCTGAAATCACAACATATATTTTTTTTCCGACCTTACTGATATGTTCAAATAATGAGCAGTACACCCATCAAACTTGGATGCCCAAGTTTCGTTCTCCTACGTTGAAGCATCCGTTTGCAGTAACAGTTTGAATTTTTAGGTTTCACTGCGTTTTCTTCTATATTGACAGATGCAGTTCGAACTCTAAATCAAACACGGTTTGTGCTAGCTTCCTGAAACTTGACACAATACAGTAGTTCTACGTTCTATCTCTAAGGTTTGTTTCCTCTTGATGTAGCCTAATGCAGGGACTGGCGAATAACACTTATATTGAAAGGGGTTGCCAAACTTCCAAAAACTACAGTCTCCTGAAATCTCAACATATATTTTTTCATCCAATCTTCATGATACTTTCAAGTAATGATCAGTACACCAATCCCACTTGGATGCCCAAGTTTCGTTCTCCTACGTTGAAGCATCCGTTTGCAGTAACAGTTTGAATTTTTAGGTTTCACTCTGTTTTCTCCTATATTGACAGATGCAGTTCGAACTCTAAATCAAACACGGTTTGTGCTAGCTTCTTGAAACTTGACACAATACAGTAGTTCTACGTTCTATCTCTAAGGTTTGTTTCCTCTTGATGTAGCCTTAAGCAGAGACTGGCGAATACTCACTCAATGAAAGGCGTTGTTAGGCTGCCAAAAAACTACAGTCTCCTGAAATCACAACATATATTTTTTTCCGACCTTCATGATACTTTCAAGTAATGAGCAGTACTCCAATCAAACTTGGATTTCCAAGTTTCGTTCTAATACGTTGAAGCATTCGTTTGCAGTAACAGTATGAATTTTTTAGTTTCACTGCGTTTTCTTCTATATTGACAGATGCAGTTAGAACTCTAAATCAAACACGGTTTGTGCTAGCTTCTTGAAACTTGACACAATACAGTAGTTCAACGCTCTATCTCTAAGGTTTGTTTCCTCTTGATGTAGCCTTAAGCACAGACTGGCGAATAACTCATTCAATGAAAGGCGTTGTTAGGCTGCCAAAAAACTAAGTCTCCTGAAATCACAACATATATTTTTTTTCCGACCTTCCTGATATGTTCAAATAATGAGCAGTACTCCAATCAAACTTGGATGTCCAAGTTTCGTTCTCCTACGTTGAAGCATCCGTTTGCAGTAACAGTTTGAATTTTTAGGTTTCACTGCGTTTTCTTCTATATTGACAGATGCAGTTCGAACTCTAAATCAAACACGGTTTGTGCTAGCTTCTTGAAACGTGACACAATACAGTAGTTCTACGTTCTATCTCTAAGGTTTGTTTCCTCTTGATGTAGTCTAATACAGGGACTCGCGAATAACACTTATATTGAATGGGATTGCCAAACTTCCAAAAACTAGAGTCTCCTGAAATCTCAACATACATTTTTTTCATCCAAACTTCATGATACTTTCAAGTAATGATCAGTACACCAATCCCACTTGGATGCCCAAGTATCGTTCTCCTACGTTGAAGCATCCGTTTGCAGTAACAGTTTGAATTTTTAGGTTTCACTCTGTTTTCTCCTATATTGACAGATGCAGTTAGAACTCTAAATCAAACACGGTTTGTGCTAGCTTCTTGAAACGTGACACAATACAGTAGTTCTACGTTCTATCTCTAAGGTTTGTTTCCTCTTGATGTAGTCTAATACAGGGACTCGCGAATAACACTTATATTGAATGGGATTGCCAAACTTCCAAAAACTACAGTCTCCTGAAATCACAACATATATTTTTTTTCCGACCTTCCTGATATGTTCAAATAATGAGCAGTACTCCAATCAAACTTGGATGTCCAAGTTTCGTTCTCCTACGTTGAAGCATCCGTTTGCAGTAACAGTTTGAATTTTTAGGTTTCACTGCGTTTTCTTCTATATTGACAGATGCAGTTAGAACTCTAAATCAAACACGGTTTGTGCTAGCTTCTTGAAACGTGACACAATACAGTAGTTCTACGTTCTATCTCTAAGGTTTGTTTCCTCTTGATGTAGTCTAATACAGGGACTCGCGAATAACACTTATATTGAATGGGATTGCCAAACTTCCAAAAACTAGAGTCTCCTGAAATCTCAACATACATTTTTTTCATCCAAACTTCATGATACTTTCAAGTAATGATCAGTACACCAATCCCACTTGGATGCCCAAGTATCGTTCTCCTACGTTGAAGCATCCGTTTGCAGTAACAGTTTGAATTTTTAGGTTTCACTCTGTTTTCTCCTATATTGACAGATGCAGTTCGAACTCTAAATCAAACACGGTTTGTGCTAGCTTCTTGAAACTTGACACAATACAGTAGTTCTACGTTCTATCTCTAAGGTTTGTTTCCTCTTGATGTAGCCTTAAGCACAGGCTGGCGAATAACTCATTCAATGAAAGGCGTTGTTAGGCTGCCAAAAAACTACAGTCTCCTGAAATCACAACATATATTTTTTTTCCGACCTTCCTGATACTTTCAAATAATGAGCAGTACTCCAATCAAACTTGGATGTCCAAGTTTCGTTCTCCTACGTTGAAGCATCCGTTTGCAGTAACAGTTTGAATTTTTAGGTTTCACTGTGTTTTCTTCTATATTGACAGATGCAGTTAGAACTCTAAATCAAACACGGTTTGTGCTAGCTTCTTGAAACGTGACACAATACAGTAGTTCTACGTTCTATCTCTAAGGTTTGTTTCCTCTTGATGTAGCCTAATACAGGGACTCGCGAATAACACTTATATTGAAAGGGGTTGCCAAACTTCCAAAAACTAGAGTCTCCTGAAATCTCAACATACATTTTTTCATCCAATCTTCCTGATACTTTCAAGTAATGATCAGTACACCAATCCCACTTGGATGCCCAAGTATCGTTCTCCTACGTTGAAGCATCCGTTTGCAGTAACAGTTTGAATTTTTAGGTTTCACTCTGTTTTCTCCTATATTGACACATGCAGTTCGAACTCTAAATCAAACACGGTTTGTGCTAGCTTCTTGAAACTTGACACAATACAGTAGTTCTACGTTCTATCTCGAAGGTTTGTTTCCTCTTGATGTAGCCTTAAGCACAGGCTGGCGAATAACTCATTCAATGAAAGGCGTTGTTAGGCTGCCAAAAAACTACAGTCTCCTGAAATCACAACATATATTTTTTTTCCGACCTTCCTGATACTTTCAAATAATGAGCAGTACTCCAATCAAACTTGGATGTCCAAGTTTCGTTCTCCTACGTTGAAGCATCCGTTTGCAGTAACAGTTTGAATTTTTAGGTTTCACTGCGTTTTCTTCTATATTGACAGATGCAGTTAGAACTCTAAATCAAACACGGTTTGTGCTAGCTTCTTGAAACGTGACACAATACAGTAGTTCTACGTTCTATCTCTAAGGTTTGTTTCCTCTTGATGTACCCTTAAGCACAGGCTGGCGAATAACTCATTCAATGAAAGGCGTTGTTAGGCTGCCAAAAAACTACAGTCTCCTGAAATCACAACATATATTTTTTTTCCGACCTTCCTGATACTTTCAAATAATGAGCAGTACTCCAATCAAACTTGGATGTCCAAGTTTCGTTCTCCTACGTTGAAGCATCCGTTTGCAGTAACAGTTTGAATTTTTAGGTTTCACTCTGTTTTCTTCTATATTGACAGATGCAGTTAGAACTCTAAATCAAACACGGTTTGTGCTAGCTTCTTGAAACGTGACACAATACAGTAGTTCTACGTTCTATCTCTAAGGTTTGTTTCCTCTTGATGTAGCCTAATACAGGGACTCGCGAATAACACTTATATTGAAAGGGGTTGCCAAACTTTCAAAAACTAGAGTCTCCTGAAATCTCAACATACATTTTTTCATCCAATCTTCATGATACTTTCAAGTAATGATCAGTACACCAATCCCACTTGGATGCCCAAGTTTCGTTCTCCTACGTTGAAGCATCCGTTTGCAGTAACAGTTTGAATTTTTAGGTTTCACTCTGTTTTCTCCTATATTGACAGATGCAGTTCGAACTCTAAATCAAACACGGTTTGTGCTAGCTTCTTGAAACTTGACACAATACAGTAGTTCTACGTTCTATCTCTAAGGTTTGTTTCCTCTTGATGTAGCCTTAAGCACAGACTGGCGAATAACTCATTCATTGAAAGGAGTTGTTAGGCTGCCAAAAAACTACAGTCTCCTGAAATCACAACATATATTTTTTTTCCGACCTTCCTGATATGTTCAAATAATGAGCAGTACACCCATCAAACTTGGATGCCCAAGTTTCGTTCTCCTACGTTGAAGCATCCGTTTGCAGTAACAGTTTGAATTTTTAGGTTTCACTGCGTTTTCTTCTATATTGACAGATGCAGTTCGAACTCAAAATCAAACACGGTTTGTGCTAGCTTCCTGAAACTTGACACAATACAGTAGTTCTACGTTCTATCTCTAAGGTTTGTTTCCTCTTGATGTAGCCTAATGCAGGGACTGGCGAATAACACTTATATTGAAAGGGGTTGCCAAACTTCCAAAAACTAGAGTCTCCTGAAATCTCAACATATATTTTTTCATCCAATCTTCATGATACTTTCAAGTAATGATCAGTACACCAATCCCACTTGGATGCCCAAGTTTCGTTCTCCTACGTTGAAGCATCCGTTTGCAGTAACAGTTTGAATTTTTAGGTTTCACTGTATTTTCTTCTATATTGACAGATGCAGTTAGAACTCTAAATCAAACACGGTTTGTGCTAGCTTCTTGAAACGTGACACAATACAGTAGTTCTACGTTCTATCTCTAAGGTTTGTTTCCTCTTGATGTAGCCTTAAGCACAGACTGGCGAATAACTCATTCATTGAAAGGAGTTGTTAGGCTGCCAAAAAACTACAGTCTCCTGAAATCACAACATATATTTTTTTTCCGACCTTCCTGATATGTTCAAATAATGAGCAGTACACCCATCAAACTTGGATGCCCAAGTTTCGTTCTCCTACGTTGAAGCATCCGTTTGCAGTAACAGTTTGAATTTTTAGGTTTCACTGCGTTTTCTTCTATATTGACAGATGCAGTTCGAACTCAAAATCAAACACGGTTTGTGCTAGCTTCCTGAAACTTGACACAATACAGTAGTTCTACGTTCTATCTCTAAGGTTTGTTTTTTCTTGATGTAGCCTAATGCAGGGACTGGCGAATAACACTTATATTGAAAGGGGTTGCCAAACTTCCAAAAACTAGAGTCTCCTGAAATCTCAACATATATTTTTTCATCCAATCTTCATGATACTTTCAAGTAATGATCAGTACACCAATCCCACTTGGATGCCCAAGTTTCGTTCTCCTACGTTGAAGCATCCGTTTGCAGTAACAGTTTGAATTTTTAGGTTTCACTGTATTTTCTTCTATATTGACAGATGCAGTTAGAACTCTAAATCAAACACGGTTTGTGCTAGCTTCTTGAAACGTGACACAATACAGTAGTTCTACGTTCTATCTCTAAGGTTTGTTTCCTCTTGATGTAGCCTTAAGCACAGGCTGGCGAATAACTCATTCAATGAAAGGCGTTGTTAGGCTGCCAAAAAACTACAGTCTCCTGAAATCACAACATATATTTTTTCATCCAATCTTCATGATACTTTCAAGTAATGATCAGTACACCAATCACACTTGGATGCCCAAGTTTCGTTCTCCTACGTTGAAGCATCCGTTTGCAGTAACAGTTTGAATTTTTAGGTTTCACTCTGTTTTCTCCTATATTGACAGATGCAGTTCGAACTCTAAATCAAACACGGTTTGTGCTAGCTTCTTGAAACTTGACACAATACAGTAGTTCTACGTTCTATCTATAAGGATTGTTTCCTCTTGATGTAGCCTTAAGCACAGGCTGGCGAATAACTCATTCAATGAAAGGCGTTGTTAGGCTGCCAAAAAAACTACAGTCTCCTGAAATCACAACATATATTTTTTTTCCGACCTTCCTGATACTTTCAAATAATGAGCAGTACTCCAATCAAACTTGGATGTCCAAGTTTCATTCTCCTACGTTGAAGCATCCGTTTGCAGTAACAGTTTGAATTTTTAGGTTTCACTCTGTTTTCTTCTATATTGACAGATGCAGTTAGAACTCTAAATCAAACACGGTTTGTGCTAGCTTCTTGAAACGTGACACAATACAGTAGTTCTACGTTCTATCTCTAAGGTTTGTTTCCTCTTGATGTAGCCTAATACAGGGACTCGCGAATAACACTTATATTGAAAGGGGTTGCCAAACTTCCAAAAACTAGAGTCTCCTGAAATCTCAACATACATTTTTTCATCCAATCTTCCTGATACTTTCAAGTAATGATCAGTACACCAATCCCACTTGGATGCCCAAGTTTCGTTCTCCTACGTTGAAGCATCCGTTTGCAGTAACAGTTTGAATTTTTAGGTTTCACTCTGTTTTCTCCTATATTGACAGATGCAGTTCGAACTCTAAATCAAACACGGTTTGTGCTAGCTTCTTGAAACTTGACACAATACAGTAGTTCTACGTTCTATCTCTAAGGTTTGTTTCCTCTTGATGTAGCCTTAAGCTCAGACTGGCGAATAACTCATTCATTGAAAGGAGTTGTTAGGCTGCCAAAAAACTACAGTCTCCTGAAATCACAACATATATTTTTTTTCCGACCTTCCTGATATGTTCAAATAATGAGCAGTACACCCATCAAACTTGGATGCCCAAGTTTCGTTCTCCTACGTTGAAGCATCCGTTTGCAGTAACAGTTTGAATTTTTAGGTTTCACTGCGTTTTCTTCTATATTGACAGATGCAGTTCGAACTCTAAATCAAACACGGTTTGTGCTAGCTTCCTGAAACTTGACACAATACAGTAGTTCTACGTTCTATCTCTAAGGTTTGTTTCCTCTTGATGTAGCCTTAAGCAGAGACTGGCGAATAACTCACTCAATGAAAGGCGTTGTTAGGCTGCCAAAAAACTACAGTCTCCTGAAATCACAACATATATTTTTTTCCGACCTTCATGATACTTTCAAGTAATGAGCAGTACTCCAATCAAACTTGGATTTCCAAGTTTCGTTCTCCTACGTTGAAGCATTCGTTTGCAGTAACAGTATGAATTTTTTAGTTTCACTGCGTTTTCTTCTATATTGACAGATGCAGTTAGAACTCTAAATCAAACATGGTTTGTGCTAGCTTCTTGAAACTTGACACAATACAGTAGTTCTACGCTCTATCTCTAAGGTTTGTTTCCTCTTGATGTAGCCTTAAGCACAGACTGGCGAATAACTCATTCATTGAAATGCGTTCTTAGGCTGCCAAAAAACTAAGTCTCCTAAAATCACAACATATATTTTTTTTCCGACCTTCCTGATATGTTCAAATAATGAGCAGTACTCCAATCAAACTTGGATGTCCAAGTTTCGTTCTCCTACGTTGAAGCATCCGTTTGCAGTAACAGTTTGAATTTTTAGGTTTCACTGCGTTTTCTTCTATATTGACAGATGCAGTTAGAACTCTAAATCAAACACGGTTTGTGCTAGCTTCTTGAAACGTGACACAATACAGTAGTTCTACGTTCTATCTCTAAGGTTTGTTTCCTCTTGATGTAGCCTAATACAGGGACTCGCGAATAACACTTATATTGAAAGGGATTGCCAAACTTCCAAAAACTAGAGTCTCCTGAAATCTCAACATACATTTTTTTCATCCAATCTTCATGATACTTTCAAGTAATGATCAGTACACCAATCCCACTTGGATGCCCAAGTATCGTTCTCCTACGTTGAAGCATCCATTTGCAGTAACAGTTTGAATTTTTAGGTTTCACTCTGTTTTCTCCTATATTGACAGATGCAGTTCGAACTCTAAATCAAACACGGTTTGTGCTAGCTTCTTGAAACTTGACACAATACAGTAGTTCTACGTTCTATCTCTAAGGTTTGTTTACTCTTGATGTAGCCTTAAGCACAGGCTGGCGAATAACTCATTCAATGAAAGGCGTTGTTAGGCTGCCAAAAAACTACAGTCTCCTGAAATCACAACATACATTTTTTCATCCAATCTTCATGATACTTTCAAGTAATGATCAGTACACCAATCCCACTTGGATGCCCAAGTTTCGTTCTCCTACGTTGAAGCATCCGTTTGCAGTAACAGTTTGAATTTTTAGGTTTCAGTCTGTTTTCTCCTATATTGACAGATGCAGTTCGAACTCTAAATCAAACACGGTTTGTGCTAGCTTCTTGAAACTTGACAAAATACAGTAGTTCTACGTTCTATCTCTAAGGTTTGTTTCCTCTTCATGTAGCCTTAAGCACAGGCTGGCGAATAACTCATTCAATGAAAGGCGTTGTTAGGCTGCCAAAAAACCACAGTCTCCTGAAATCACAACATACATTTTTTCATCCAATCTTCATGATACTTTCAAGTAATGATCAGTACACCAATCCCACTTGGATGCCCAAGTTTCGTTCTCCTACGTTGAAGCATCCGTTTGCAGTAACAGTTTGAATTTTTAGGTTTCACTCTGTTTTCTCCTATATTGACAGATGCAGTTCGAACTCTAAATCAAACACGGTTTGTGCTAGCTTCTTGAAACTTGACACAATACAGTAGTTCTACGTTCTATCTCGAAGGTTTGTTTCCTCTTGATGTAGCCTTAAGCACAGGCTGGCAAATAACTCATTCAATGAAAGGCGTTGTTAGGCTGCCAAAAAAACTACAGTCTCCTGAAATAACAACATATATTTTTTTTTCCGACCTTCCTGATACTTTCAAATAATGAGCAGTACTCCAATCAAACTTGGATGTCCAAGTTTCGTTCTCCTACGTTGAAGCATCCGTTTGCAGTAACAGTTTGAATTTTTAGGTTTCACTCTGTTTTCTTCTATATTGACAGATACAGTTCGAACTCTAAATCAAACACGGTTTGTGCTAGCTTCTTGAAACGTGACACAATACAGTAGTTCTACGTTCTATCTCTAAGGTTTGTTTCCTCTTGATGTAGCCTAATACAGGGACTCGCGAATAACACTTATATTGAAAGGGGTTGCCAAACTTCCAAAAACTAGAGTCTCCTGAAATCTCAACATACATTTTTTCATCCAATCTTCATGATACTTTCAAGTAATGATCAGTACACCAATCCCACTTGGATGCCCAAGTTTCGTTCTCCTACGTTGAAGCATCCGTTTGCAGTAACAGTTTGAATTTTTAGGTTTCACTCTGTTTTCTCCTATATTGACAGATGCAGTTCGAACTCTAAATCAAACACGGTTTGTGCTAGCTTCTTGAAACTTGACACAATACAGTAGTTCTACGTTCTATCTCTAAGGTTTGTTTCCTCTTGATGTAGCCTTAAGCACAGACTGGCGAATAACTCATTCATTGAAAGGAGTTGTTAGGCTGCCAAAAAACTACAGTCTCCTGAAATCACAACATATATTTTTTTTCCGACCTTCCTGATATGTTCAAATAATGAGCAGTACACCCATCAAACTTGGATGCCCAAGTTTCGTTCTCCTACGTTGAAGCATCCGTTTGCAGTAACAGTTTGAATTTTTAGGTTTCACTGCGTTTTCTTCTATATTGACAGATGCAGTTAGAACTCTAAATCAAACACGGTTTGTGCTAGCTTCTTGAAACGTGACACAATACAGTAGTTCTACGTTCTATCTCTAAGGTTTGTTTCCTCTTGATGTACCCTTAAGCACAGGCTGGCGAATAACTCATTCAATGAAAGGCGTTGTTAGGCTGCCAAAAAACTACAGTCTCCTGAAATCACAACATATATTTTTTCATCCAATCTTCATGATACTTTCAAGTAATGATCAGTACACCAATCACACTTGGATGCCCAAGTTTCGTTCTCCTACGTTGAAGCATCCGTTTGCAGTAACAGTTTGAATTTTTAGGTTTCACTCTGTTTTCTCCTATATTGACAGATGCAGTTCGAACTCTAAATCAAACACGGTTTGTGCTAGCTTCTTGAAACTTTACACAATACAGTAGTTCTACGTTCTATCTCGAAGGTTTGTTTCCTCTTGATGTAGCCTTAAGCACAGGCTGGCGAATAACTCATTCAATGAAAGGCGTTGTTAGGCTGCCAAAAAACTACAGTCTCCTGAAATCACAACATATATTTTTTTTCCGACCTTCCTGATACTTTCAAATAATGAGCAGTACTCCAATCAAACTTGGATGTCCAAGTTTCGTTCTCCTACGTTGAAGCATCCGTTTGCAGTAACAGTTTGAATTTTTAGGTTTCACTCTCTTTTCTTCTATATTGACAGATGCAGTTAGAACTCTAAATCAAACACGGTTTGTGCTAGCTTCTTGAAACGTGACACAATACAGTAGTTCTACGTTCTATCTCTAAGGTTTGTTTCCTCTTGATGTAGCCTAATACAGGGACTCGCGAATAACACTTATATTGAAAGGGGTTGCCAAACTTCCAAAAACTAGAGTCTCCTGAAATCTCAACATACATTTTTTCATCCAATCTTCATGATACTTTCAAGTAATGATCAGTACACCAATCCCACTTGGATGCCCAAGTTTCGTTCTCCTACGTTGAAGCATCCGTTTGCAGTAACAGTTTGAATTTTTAGGTTTCACTCTGTTTTCTCCTATATTGACAGATGCAGTTCGAACTCTAAATCAAACACGGTTTGTGCTAGCTTCTTGAAACTTGACACAATACAGTAGTTCTACGTTCTATCTCTAAGGTTTGTTTCCTCTTGATGTAGCCTTAAGCAGAGACTGGCGAATAACTCACTCAATGAAAGGCGTTGTTAGGCTGCCAAAAAAATACAGTCTCCTGAAATCACAACATATATTTTTTTCCGACCTTCATGATACTTTCAAGTAATGAGCAGTACTCCAATCAAACTTGGATTTCCAAGTTTCGTTCTAATACGTTTAAGCATTCGTTTGCAGTAACAGTATGAATTTTTTAGTTTCACTGCGTTTTCTTCTATATTGACAGATGCAGTTCGAACTCTAAATCAAACACGGTTTGTGCTAGCTTCTTGAAACGTGACACAATACAGTAGTTCTACGTTCTATCTCTAAGGTTTGTTTCCTCTTGATGTAGCCTTAAGCACAGGCTGGCGAATAACTCATTCAATGAAAGGCGTTGTTAGGCTGCCAAAAAACTAAGTCTCCTGAAATCACAACATATATTTTTTTTCCGACCTTCCTGATATGTTCAAATAATGAGCAGTACTCCAATCAAACTTGGATGTCCAAGTTTCGTTCTCCTACGTTGAAGCATCCGTTTGCAGTAACAGTTTGAATTTTTAGGTTTCACTGCGTTTTCTTCTATATTGACAGATGCAGTTAGAACTCTAAATCAAACACGGTTTGTGCTAGCTTCTTGAAACGTGACACAATACAGTAGTTCTACGTTCTATCTCTAAGGTTTGTTTCCTCTTGATGTAGCCTAATACAGGGACTCGCGAATAACACTTATATTGAATGGGATTGCCAAACTTCCAAAACCTAGAGTCTCCTGAAATCTCAACATACATTTTTTTCATCCAAACTTCATGATACTTTCAAGTAATGATCAGTACACCAATCCCACTTGGATGCCCAAGTATCGTTCTCCTACGTTGAAGCATCCGTTTGCAGTAACAGTTTGAATTTTTAGGTTTCACTCTGTTTTCTCCTATATTGACAGATGCAGTTCGAACTCTAAATCAAACACGGTTTGTGCTAGCTTCTTGAAACTTGACACAATACAGTAGTTCTACGTTCTATCTCTAAGGTTTGTTTCCTCTTGATGTAGCCTTAAGCACAGGCTGGCGAATAACTCATTCAATGAAAGGCGTTGTTAGGCTGCCAAAAAACTACAGTCTCCTGAAATCACAACATATATTTTTTTTCCGACCTTCCTGATACTTTCAAATAATGAGCAGTACTCCAATCAAACTTGGATGTCCAAGTTTCGTTCTCCTACGTTGAAGCATCCGTTTGCAGTAACAGTTTGAATTTTTAGGTTTCACTGCGTTTTCTTCTATATTGACAGATGCAGTTAGAACTCTAAATCAAACACGGTTTGTGCTAGCTTCTTGAAACGTGACACAATACAGTAGTTCTACGTTCTATCTCTAAGGTTTGTTTCCTCTTGATGTACCCTTAAGCACAGGCTGGCGAATAACTCATTCAATGAAAGGCGTTGTTAGGCTGCCAAAAAACTACAGTCTCCTGAAATCACAACATATATTTTTTCATCCAATCTTCATGATACTTTCAAGTAATGATCAGTACACCAATCACACTTGGATGCCCAAGTTTCGTTCTCCTACGTTGAAGCATCCGTTTGCAGTAACAGTTTGAATTTTTAGGTTTCACTCTGTTTTCTCCTATATTGACAGATGCAGTTCGAACTCTAAATCAAACACGGTTTGTGCTAGCTTCTTGAAAATTGACACAATACAGTAGTTCTACGTTCTATCTCGAAGGTTTGTTTCCTCTTGATGTAGCCTTAAGCACAGGCTGGCGAATAACTCATTCAATGAAAGGCGTTGTTAGGCTGCCAAAAAACTACAGTCTCCTGAAATCACAACATATATTTTTTTTCCGACCTTCCTGATACTTTCAAATAATGAGCAGTACTCCAATCAAACTTGGATGTCCAAGTTTCGTTCTCCTACGTTGAAGCATCCGTTTGCAGTAACAGTTTGAATTTTTAGGTTTCACTCTGTTTTCTTCTATATTGACAGATGCAGTTAGAACTCTAAATCAAACACGGTTTGTGCTAGCTTCTTGAAACGTGACACAATACAGTAGTTCTACGTTCTATCTCTAAGATTTGTTTCCTCTTGATGTAGCCTAATACAGGGACTCGCGAATAACACTTATATTGAAAGGGGTTGCCAAACTTCCAAAAACTAGAGTCTCCTGAAATCTCAACATACATTTTTTCATCCAATCTTCATGATACTTTCAAGTAATGATCAGTACACCAATCCCACTTGGATGCCCAAGTTTCGTTCTCCTACGTTGAAGCATCCGTTTGCAGTAACAGTTTGAATTTTAGGTTTCACTCTGTTTTCTCCTATATTGACAGATGCAGTCCGAACTCTAAATCAAACACGGTTTGTGCTAGCTTCTTGAAACTTGACACAATACAGTAGTTCTACGTTCTATCTCTAAGGTTTGTTTCCTCTTGATGTAGCCTTAAGCACAGACTGGCGAATAACTCATTCATTGAAAGGAGTTGTTAGGCTGCCAAAAAACTACAGTCTCCTGAAATCACAACATATATTTTTTTTCCGACCTTCCTGATATGTTCAAATAATGAGCAGTACACCCATCAAACTTGGATGCCCAAGTTTCGTTCTCCTACGTTGAAGCATCCGTTTGCAGTAACAGTTTGAATTTTTAGGTTTCACTGCGTTTTCTTCTATATTGACAGATGCAGTTCGAACTCAAAATCAAACACGGTTTGTGCTAGCTTCCTGAAACTTGACACAATACAGTAGTTCTACGTTCTATCTCTAAGGTTTGTTTCCTCTTGATGTAGCCTAATGCAGGGACTGGCGAATAACACTTATATTGAAAGGGGTTGCCAAACTTCCAAAAACTAGAGTCTCCTGAAATCTCAACATATATTTTTTCATCCAATCTTCATGATACTTTCAAGTAATGATCAGTACACCAATCCCACTTGGATGCCCAAGTTTCGTTCTCCTACGTTGAAGCATCCGTTTGCAGTAACAGTTTGAATTTTTAGGTTTCACTCTGTTTTCTCCTATATTGACAGCTGCAGTTCGAACTCTAAATCAAACACGGTTTGTGCTAGCTTCATGAAACTTGACACAATACAGTAGTTCTACGTTCTATCTCTAAGGTTTGTTTCCTCTTGATGTAGCCTTAAGCAGAGACTGGCGAATAACTCACTCAATGAAAGGCGTTGTTAGGCTGCCAAAAAAATACAGTCTCCTGAAATCACAACATATATTTTTTTCCGACCTTCATGATACTTTCAAGTAATGAGCAGTACTCCAATCAAACTTGGATTTCCAAGTTTCGTTCTCCTACGTTGAAGCATTCGTTTGCAGTAACAGTATGAATTTTTTAGTTTCACTGCGTTTTCTTCTATATTGACAGATGCAGTTAGAACTCTAAATCAAACATGGTTTGTGCTAGCTTCTTGAAACTTGACACAATACAGTAGTTCTACGTTCTATCTCTAAGGTTTGTTTCCTCTTGATGTAGCCTTAAGCACAGACTGGCGAATAACTCATTCATTGAAAGGAGTTGTTAGGCTGCCAAAAAACTACAGTCTCCTGAAATCACAACATATATTTTTTTTCCGACCTTCCTGATATGTTCAAATAATGAGCAGTACACCCATCAAACTTGGATGCCCAAGTTTCGTTCTCCTACGTTGAAGCATCCGTTTGCAGTAACAGTTTGAATTTTTAGGTTTCACTGCGTTTTCTTCTATATTGACAGATGCAGTTAGAACTCTAAATCAAACACGGTTTGTGCTAGCTTCTTGAAACGTGACACAATACAGTAGTTCTACGTTCTATCTCTAAGGTTTGTTTCCTCTTGATGTAGCCTAATACAGGGACTCGCGAATAACACTTATATTGAATGGGATTGCCAAACTTCCAAAAACTAGAGTCTCCTGAAATCTCAACATACATTTTTTTCATCCAAACTTCATGATACTTTCAAGTAATGATCAGTACACCAATCCCACTTGGATGCCCAAGTATCGTTCTCCTACGTTGAAGCATCCGTTTGCAGTAACAGTTTGAATTTTTAGGTTTCACTCTGTTTTCTCCTATATTGACAGATGCAGTTCGAACTCTAAATCAAACACGGTTTGTGCTAGCTTCTTGAAACTTGACACAATACAGTAGTTCTACGTTCTATCTCTAAGGTTTGTTTCCTCTTGATGTAGCCTTAAGCACAGGCTGGCGAATAACTCATTCAATGAAAGGCGTTGTTAGGCTGCCAAAAAACTACAGTCTCCTGAAATCACAACATATATTTTTTTTCCGACCTTCCTGATACTTTCAAATAATGAGCAGTACTCCAATCAAACTTGGATGTCCAAGTTTCGTTCTCCTACGTTGAAGCATCCGTTTGCAGTAACAGTTTGAATTTTTAGGTTTCACTCTGTTTTCTCCTATATTGACAGATGCAGTTCGAACTCTAAATCAAACACGGTTTGTGCTAGCTTCTTGAAACTTGACACAATACAGTAGTTCTACGTTCTATCTCTAAGGTTTGTTTCCTCTTGATGTAGCCTTAAGCACAGGCTGGCGAATAACTCATTCAATGAAAGGCGTTGTTAGGCTGCCAAAAAACTACAGTCTCCTGAAATCACAACATATATTTTTTTTCCGACCTTCCTGATACTTTCAAATAATGAGCAGTACTCCAATCAAACTTGGATGTCCAAGTTTCGTTCTCCTACGTTGAAGCATCCGTTTGCAGTAACAGTTTGAATTTTTAGGTTTCACTGCGTTTTCTTCTATATTGACAGATGCAGTTAGAACTCTAAATCAAACACGGTTTGTGCTAGCTTCTTGAAACGTGACACAATACAGTAGTTCTACGTTCTATCTCTAAGATTTGTTTCCTCTTGATGTAGCCTAATACAGGGACTCGCGAATAACACTTATATTGAAAGGGGTTGCCAAACTTCCAAAAACTAGAGTCTCCTGAAATCTCAACATACATTTTTTCATCCAATCTTCATGATACTTTCAAGTAATGATCAGTACACCAATCCCACTTGGATGCCCAAGTTTCGTTCTCCTACGTTGAAGCATCCGTTTGCAGTAACAGTTTGAATTTTTAGGTTTCACTCTGTTTTCTCCTATATTGACAGATGCAGTCCGAACTCTAAATCAAACACGGTTTGTGCTAGCTTCTTGAAACTTGACACAATACAGTAGTTCTACGTTCTATCTCTAAGGTTTGTTTCCTCTTGATGTAGCCTTAAGCACAGACTGGCGAATAACTCATTCATTGAAAGGAGTTGTTAGGCTGCCAAAAAACTACAGTCTCCTGAAATCACAACATATATTTTTTTTCCGACCTTCCTGATATGTTCAAATAATGAGCAGTACACCCATCAAACTTGGATGCCCAAGTTTCGTTCTCCTACGTTGAAGCATCCGTTTGCAGTAACAGTTTGAATTTTTAGGTTTCACTGCGTTTTCTTCTATATTGACAGATGCAGTTCGAACTCAAAATCAAACACGGTTTGTGCTAGCTTCCTGAAACTTGACACAATACAGTAGTTCTACGTTCTATCTCTAAGGTTTGTTTCCTCTTGATGTAGCCTAATGCAGGGACTGGGGAATAACACTTATATTGAAAGGGGTTGCCAAACTTCCAAAAACTAGAGTCTCCTGAAATCTCAACATACATTTTTTCATCCAATCTTCATGATACTTTCAAGTAATGATCAGTACACCAATCCCACTTGGATGCCCAAGTTTCGTTCTCCTACGTTGAAGCATCCGTTTGCAGTAACAGTTTGAAATTTTAGGTTTCACTCTGTTTTCTCCTATATTGACAGCTGCAGTTCGAACTCTAAATCAAACACGGTTTGTGCTAGCTTCATGAAACTTGACACAATACAGTAGTTCTACGTTCTATCTCTAAGGTTTGTTTCCTCTTGATGTAGCCTTAAGCAGAGACTGGCGAATAACTGACTCAATGAAAGGCGTTGTTAGGCTGCCAAAAAAATACAGTCTCCTGAAATCACAACATATATTTTTTTCCGACCTTCATGATACTTTCAAGTAATGAGCAGTACTCCAATCAAACTTGGATTTCCAAGTTTCGTTCTCCTACGTTGAAGCATTCGTTTGCAGTAACAGTATGAATTTTTTAGTTTCACTGCGTTTTCTTCTATATTGACAGATGCAGTTAGAACTCTAAATCAAACATGGTTTGTGCTAGCTTCTTGAAACTTGACACAATACAGTAGTTCTACGTTCTATCTCTAAGGTTTGTTTCCTCTTGATGTAGCCTTAAGCACAGACTGGCGAATAACTCATTCATTGAAAGGAGTTGTTAGGCTGCCAAAAAACTACAGTCTCCTGAAATCACAACATATATTTTTTTTCCGACCTTCCTGATATGTTCAAATAATGAGCAGTACACCCATCAAACTTGGATGCCCAAGTTTCGTTCTCCTACGTTGAAGCATCCGTTTGCAGTAACAGTTTGAATTTTTAGGTTTCACTGCGTTTTCTTCTATATTGACAGATGCAGTTAGAACTCTAAATCAAACACGGTTTGTGCTAGCTTCTTGAAACGTGACACAATACAGTAGTTCTACGTTCTATCTCTAAGGTTTGTTTCCTCTTGATGTAGCCTAATACAGGGACTCGCGAATAACACTTATATTGAATGGGATTGCCAAACTTCCAAAAACTAGAGTCTCCTGAAATCTCAACATACATTTTTTTCATCCAAACTTCATGATACTTTCAAGTAATGATCAGTACACCAATCCCACTTGGATGCCCAAGTATCGTTCTCCTACGTTGAAGCATCCGTTTGCAGTAACAGTTTGAATTTTTAGGTTTCACTCTGTTTTCTCCTATATTGACAGATGCAGTTCGAACTCTAAATCAAACACGGTTTGTGCTAGCTTCTTGAAACTTGACACAATACAGTAGTTCTACGTTCTATCTCTAAGGTTTGTTTCCTCTTGATGTAGCCTTAAGCACAGGCTGGCGAATAACTCATTCAATGAAAGGCGTTGTTAGGCTGCCAAAAAACTACAGTCTCCTGAAATCACAACATATATTTTTTTTCCGACCTTCCTGATACTTTCAAATAATGAGCAGTACTCCAATCAAACTTGGATGTCCAAGTTTCGTTCTCCTACGTTGAAGCATCCGTTTGCAGTAACAGTTTGAATTTTTAGGTTTCACTCTGTTTTCTCCTATATTGACAGATGCAGTTCGAACTCTAAATCAAACACGGTTTGTGCTAGCTTCTTGAAACTTGACACAATACAGTAGTTCTACGTTCTATCTCTAAGGTTTGTTTCCTCTTGATGTAGCCTTAAGCACAGGCTGGCGAATAACTCATTCAATGAAAGGCGTTGTTAGGCTGCCAAAAAACTACAGTCTCCTGAAATCACAACATATATTTTTTTTCCGACCTTCCTGATACTTTCAAATAATGAGCAGTACTCCAATCAAACTTGGATGTCCAAGTTTCGTTCTCCTACGTTGAAGCATCCGTTTGCAGTAACAGTTTGAATTTTTAGGTTTCACTGCGTTTTCTTCTATATTGACAGATGCAGTTAGAACTCTAAATCAAACACGGTTTGTGCTAGCTTCTTGAAACGTGACACAATACAGTAGTTCTACGTTCTATCTCTAAGATTTGTTTCCTCTTGATGTAGCCTAATACAGGGACTCGCGAATAACACTTATATTGAAAGGGGTTGCCAAACTTCCAAAAACTAGAGTCTCCTGAAATCTCAACATACATTTTTTCATCCAATCTTCATGATACTTTCAAGTAATGATCAGTACACCAATCCCACTTGGATGCCCAAGTTTCGTTCTCCTACGTTGAAGCATCCGTTTGCAGTAACAGTTTGAATTTTTAGGTTTCACTCTGTTTTCTCCTATATTGACAGATGCAGTCCGAACTCTAAATCAAACACGGTTTGTGCTAGCTTCTTGAAACTTGACACAATACAGTAGTTCTACGTTCTATCTCTAAGGTTTGTTTCCTCTTGATGTAGCCTTAAGCACAGACTGGCGAATAACTCATTCATTGAAAGGAGTTGTTAGGCTGCCAAAAAACTACAGTCTCCTGAAATCACAACATATATTTTTTTTCCGACCTTCCTGATATGTTCAAATAATGAGCAGTACACCCATCAAACTTGGATGCCCAAGTTTCGTTCTCCTACGTTGAAGCATCCGTTTGCAGTAACAGTTTGAATTTTTAGGTTTCACTGCGTTTTCTTCTATATTGACAGATGCAGTTCGAACTCAAAATCAAACACGGTTTGTGCTAGCTTCCTGAAACTTGACACAATACAGTAGTTCTACGTTCTATCTCTAAGGTTTGTTTCCTCTTGATGTAGCCTAATGCAGGGACTGGGGAATAACACTTATATTGAAAGGGGTTGCCAAACTTCCAAAAACTAGAGTCTCCTGAAATCTCAACATACATTTTTTCATCCAATCTTCATGATACTTTCAAGTAATGATCAGTACACCAATCCCACTTGGATGCCCAAGTTTCGTTCTCCTACGTTGAAGCATCCGTTTGCAGTAACAGTTTGAAATTTTAGGTTTCACTCTGTTTTCTCCTATATTGACAGCTGCAGTTCGAACTCTAAATCAAACACGGTTTGTGCTAGCTTCATGAAACTTGACACAATACAGTAGTTCTACGTTCTATCTCTAAGGTTTGTTTCCTCTTGATGTAGCCTTAAGCAGAGACTGGCGAATAACTCACTCAATGAAAGGCGTTGTTAGGCTGCCAAAAAAATACAGTCTCCTGAAATCACAACATATATTTTTTTCCGACCTTCATGATACTTTCAAGTAATGAGCAGTACTCCAATCAAACTTGGATTTCCAAGTTTCGTTCTCCTACGTTGAAGCATTCGTTTGCAGTAACAGTATGAATTTTTTAGTTTCACTGCGTTTTCTTCTATATTGACAGATGCAGTTAGAACTCTAAATCAAACATGGTTTGTGCTAGCTTCTTGAAACTTGACACAATACAGTAGTTCTACGTTCTATCTCTAAGGTTTGTTTCCTCTTGATGTAGCCTTAAGCACAGACTGGCGAATAACTCATTCATTGAAAGGAGTTGTTAGGCTGCCAAAAAACTACAGTCTCCTGAAATCACAACATATATTTTTTTTCCGACCTTCCTGATATGTTCAAATAATGAGCAGTACACCCATCAAACTTGGATGCCCAAGTTTCGTTCTCCTACGTTGAAGCATCCGTTTGCAGTAACAGTTTGAATTTTTAGGTTTCACTGCGTTTTCTTTTTATTGACAGATGCAGTTCGAACTCTAAATCAAACACAGTTTGTGCTAGCTTCCTGAAACTTGACACAATACAGTAGTTCTACGTTCTATCTCTAAGTTTTGTTTCCTCTTGATGTAGCCTAATGCAGGGACTGGCGAATAACACTTATATTGAAAGGGGTTGCCAAACTTCCAAAAACTAGAGTCTCCTGAAATCTCAACATATATTTTTTCATCCAATCTTCATGATACTTTCAAGTAATGATCAGTACACCAATCCCACTTGGATGCCCAAGTTTCGTTCTCCTACGTTGAAGCATCCGTTTGCAGTAACAGTTTGAATTTTTAGGTTTCACTCTGTTTTCTCCTATATTGACAGCTGCAGTTCGAACTCTAAATCAAACACGGTTTGTGCTAGCTTCATGAAACTTGACACAATACAGTAGTTCTACGTTCTATCTCTAAGGTTTGCTTCCTCTTGATGTAGCCTTAAGCAGAGACTGGCGAATAACTCACTCAATGAAAGGCGTTGTTAGGCTGCCAAAAAACTACAGTCTCCTGAAATCACAACATATATTTTTTTCCGACCTTCATGATACTTTCAAGTAATGAGCTGTACTCCAATCAAACTTGGATTTCCAAGTTTCGTTCTCCTACGTTGAAGCATTCGTTTGCAGTAACAGTATGAATTTTTTAGTTTCACTGCGTTTTCTTCTATATTGACAGATGCAGTTAGAACTCTAAATCAAACACGGTTTGTGCTAGCTTCTTGAAACTTGACACAATACAGTAGTTCTACGCTCTATCTCTAAGGTTTGTTTCCTCTTGATGTAGCATTAAGCACAGACTGGCGAATAACTCATTCAATGAAAGGCGTTGTTAGGCTGCCAAAAAACTAAGTCTCCTAAAATCACAACATATATTTTTTTTCCGACCTTCCTGATATGTTCAAATAATGAGCAGTACTCCAATCAAACTTGGATGTCCAAGTTTCGTTCTCCTACGTTGAAGCATCCGTTTGCAGTAACAGTTTGAATTTTTAGGTTTCACTGCGTTTTCTTCTATATTGACAGATGCAGTTAGAACTCTATATCAAACACGGTTTGTGCTAGCTTCTTGAAACGTGACACAATACAGTAGTTCTACGTTCTATCTCTAAGGTTTGTTTCCTCTTGATGTAGCCTTAAGCACAGGCTGGCGAATAACTCATTCAATGAAAGGCGTTGTTAGGCTGCCAAAAAACTACAGTCTCCTGAAATCACAACATATATTTTTTTTCCGACCTTCCTGATACTTTCAAATAATGAGCAGTACTCCAATCAAACTTGGATGTCCAAGTTTCGTTCTCCTACGTTGAAGCATCCGTTTGCAGTAACAGTTTGAATTTTTAGGTTTCACTGCGTTTTCTTCTATATTGACAGATGCAGTTAGAACTCTAAATCAAACACGGTTTGTGCTAGCTTCTTGAAACGTGACACAATACAGTAGTTCTACGTTCTATCTCTAAGGTTTGTTTCCTCTTGATGTACCCTTAAGCACAGGCTGGCGAATAACTCATTCAATGAAAGGCGTTGTTAGGCTGCCAAAAAACTACAGTCTCCTGAAATCACAACATATATTTTTTCATCCAATCTTCATGATACTTTCAAGTAATGATCAGTACACCAATCCCACTTGGATGCCCAAGTTTCGTTCTCCTACGTTGAAGCATCCGTTTGCAGTAACAGTTTGAATTTTTAGGTTTCACTCTGTTTTCTCCTATATTGACAGATGCAGTTCGAACTCTAAATCAAACACGGTTTGTGCTAGCTTCTTGAAACTTGACACAATACAGTAGTTCTACGTTCTATCTTGAAGGTTTGTTTCCTCTTGATGTAGCCTTAAGCACAGGCTGGCGAATAACTCATTCAATGAAAAGCGTTGTTAGGCTGCCAAAAAACTACAGTCTCCTGAAATCACAACATATATTTTTTTTCCGACCTTCCTGATACTTTCAAATAATGAGCAGTACTCCAATCAAACTTGGATGTCCAAGTTTCGTTCTCCTACGTTGAAGCATCGGTTTGCAGTAACAGTTTGAATTTTTAGGTTTCACTCTGTTTTCTTCTATATTGACAGATGCAGTTAGAACTCTAAATCAAACACGGTTTGTGCTAGCTTCTTGAAACGTGACACAATACAGTAGTTCTACGTTCTATCTCTAAGGTTTGTTTCCTCTTGATGTAGCCTAATACAGGGACTCGCGAATAACACTTATATTGAAAGGGGTTGCCAAACTTCCAAAAACTAGAGTCTCCTGAAATCTCAACATACATTTTTTCATCCAATCTTCATGATACTTTCAAGTAATGATCAGTACACCAATCCCACTTGGATGCCCAAGTTTCGTTCTCCTACGTTGAAGCATCCGTTTGCAGTAACAGTTTGAATTTTTAGGTTTCACTCTGTATTCTCCTATATTGACAGATGCAGTTCAAACTCTAAATCAAACACGGTTTGTGCTAGCTTCTTGAAACTTGACACAATACAGTAGTTCTACGTTCTATCTCTAAGGTTTGTTTCCTCTTGATGTAGCCTTAAGCACAGACTGGCGAATAACTCATTCATTGAAAGGAGTTGTTAGGCTGCCAAAAAACTACAGTCTCCTGAAATCACAACATATATTTTTTTTCCGACCTTCCTGATATGTTCAAATAATGAGCAGTACACCCATCAAACTTGGATGCCCAAGTTTCGTTCTCCTACGTTGAAGCATCCGTTTGCAGTAACAGTTTGAATTTTTAGGTTTCACTGCGTTTTCTTCTATATTGACAGATGCAGTTCGAACTCAAAATCAAACACGGTTTGTGCTAGCTTCCTGAAACTTGACACAATACAGTAGTTCTACGTTCTATCTCTAAGGTTTGTTTCCTCTTGATGTAGCCTAATGCAGGGACTGGCGAATAACACTTATATTGAAAGGGGTTGCCAAACTTCCAAAAACTAGAGTCTCCTGAAATCTCAACATATATTTTTTCATCCAATCTTCATGATACTTTCAAGTAATGATCAGTACACCAATCCCACTTGGATGCCCAAGTTTCGTTCTCCTACGTTGAAGCATCCGTTTGCAGTAACAGTTTGAATTTTTAGGTTTCACTCTGTTTTCTCCTATATTGACAGATGCAGTTCGAACTCTAAATCAAACACGGTTTGTGCTAGCTTCTTGAAACGTGACACAATACAGTAGTTCTACGTTCTATCTCTAAGGTTTGTTTCCTCTTGATGTAGCCTTAAGCACAGGCTGGCGAATAACTCATTCAATGAAAGGCGTTGTTAGGCTGCCAAAAAACTACAGTCTCCTGAAATCACAACATATATTTTTTTTCCGACCTTCCTGATACTTTCAAATAATGAGCAGTACTCCAATCAAACTTGGATGTCCAAGTTTCGTTCTCCTACGTTGAAGCATCCGTTTGCAGTAACAGTTTGAATTTTTAGGTTTCACTGCGTTTTCTTCTATATTGACAGATGCAGTTAGAACTCTAAATCAAACACGGTTTGTGCTAGCTTCTTGAAACGTGACACAATGCAGTAGTTCTACGTTCTATCTCTAAGGTTTGTTTCCTCTTGATGTAGCCTAATACAGGGACTCGCGAATAACAGTTATATTGAAAGGGATTGCCAAACTTCCAAAAACTAGAGTCTCCTGAAATCTCAACATATATTTTTTCATCCAATCTTCATGATACTTTCAAGTAATGATCATTACACCAATCCCACTTGGATTCCCAAGTATCGTTCTCCTACGTTGAAGCATCCGTTTGCAGTAACAGTTTGAATTTTTAGGTTTCACTGCGTTTTCTTCTATATTGACAGATGCAGTTAGAACTCTAAATCAAACACGGTTTGTGCTAGCTTCTTGAAACGTGACAAAATACAGTAGTTCTACGTTCTATCTCTAAGGTTTGTTTCCTCTTGATGTAGCCTTAAGCACAGACTGGCGAATAACTCATTCATTGAAAGGAGTTGTTAGGCTGCCAAAAAACTACAGTCTCCTGAAATCACAACATATATTTTTTTTCCGACCTTCCTGATATGTTCAAATAATGAGCAGTACACCCATCAAACTTGGATGCCCAAGTTTCGTTCTCCTACGTTGAAGCATCCGTTTGCAGTAACAGTTTGAATTTTTAGGTTTCACTGCGTTTTCTTTTTATTGACAGATGCAGTTCGAACTCTAAATCAAACACGGTTTGTGCTAGCTTCCTGAAACTTGACACAATACAGTAGTTCTACGTTCTATCTCTAAGTTTTGTTTCCTCTTGATGTAGCCTAATGCAGGGACTGGCGAATAACACTTATATTGAAAGGGGTTGCCAAACTTCCAAAAACTAGAGTCTCCTGAAATCTCAACATATATTTTTTCATCCAATCTTCATGATACTTTCAAGTAATGATCAGTACACCAATCCCACTTGGATGCCCAAGTTTCGTTCTCCTACGTTGAAGCATCCGTTTGCAGTAACAGTTTGAATTTTTAGGTTTCACTCTGTTTTCTCCTATATTGACAGCTGCAGTTCGAACTCTAAATCAAACACGGTTTGTGCTAGCTTCATGAAACTTGACACAATACAGTAGTTCTACGTTCTATCTCTAAGGTTTGTTTCCTCTTGATGTAGCCTTAAGCAGAGACTGGCGAATAACTCACTCAATGAAAGGCGTTGTTAGGCTGCCAAAAAACTACAGTCTCCTGAAATCACAACATATATTTTTTTCCGACCTTCATGATACTTTCAAGTAATGAGCAGTACTCCAATCAAACTTGGATTTCCAAGTTTCGTTCTCCTCCGTTGAAGCATTCGTTTGCAGTAACAGTATGAATTTTTTAGTTTCACTGCGTTTTCTTCTATATTGACAGATGCAGTTAGAACTCTAAATCAAACACGGTTTGTGCTAGCTTCTTGAAACTTGACACAATACAGTAGTTCTACGCTCTATCTCTAAGGTTTGTTTCCTCTTGATGTAGCATTAAGCACAGACTGGCGAATAACTCATTCAATGAAAGGCGTTGTTAGGCTGCCAAAAAACTAAGTCTCCTAAAATCACAACATATATTTTTTTTCCGACCTTCCTGATATGTTCAAATAATGAGCAGTACTCCAATCAAACTTGGATGTCCAAGTTTCGTTCTCCTACGTTGAAGCATCCGTTTGCAGTAACAGTTTGAATTTTTAGGTTTCACTGCGTTTTCTTCTATATTGACAGATGCAGTTAGAACTCTAAATCAAACACGGTTTGTGCTAGCTTCTTGAAACGTGACACAATACAGTAGTTCTACGTTCTATCTCTAAGGTTTGTTTCCTCTTGATGTAGCCTTAAGCACAGGCTGGCGAATAACTCATTCAATGAAAGGCGTTGTTAGGCTGCCAAAAAACTACAGTCTCCTGAAATCACAACATATATTTGTTTTCCGACCTTCCTGATACTTTCAAATAATGAGCAGTACTCCAATCAAACTTGGATGTCCAAGTTTCGTTCTCCTACGTTGAAGCATCCGTTTGCAGTAACAGTTTGAATTTTTAGGTTTCACTGCGTTTTCTTCTATATTGACAGATGCAGTTAGAACTCTAAATCAAACACGGTTTGTGCTAGCTTCTTGAAACGTGACACAATACAGTAGTTCTACGTTCTATCTCTAAGGTTTGTTTCCTCTTGATGTACCCTTAAGCACAGGCTGGCGAATAACTCATTCAATGAAAGGCGTTGTTAGGCTGCCAAAAAACTACAGTCTCCTGAAATCACAACATATATTTTTTCATCCAATCTTCATGATACTTTCAAGTAATGATCAGTACACCAATCCCACTTGGATGCCCAAGTTTCGTTCTCCTACGTTGAAGCATCCGTTTGCAGTAACAGTTGGAATTTTTAGGTTTCACTCTGTTTTCTCCTATATTGACAGATGCAGTTCGAACTCTAAATCAAACACGGTTTGTGCTAGCTTCTTGAAACTTGACACAATACAGTAGTTCTACGTTCTATCTCGAAGGTTTGTTTCCTCTTGATGTAGCCTTAAGCACAGGCTGGCGAATAACTCATTCAATGAAAGGCGTTGTTAGGCTGCCAAAAAACTACAGTCTCCTGAAATCACAACATATATTTTTTTTCCGACCTTCCTGATACTTTCAAATAATGAGCAGTACTCCAATCAAACTTGGATGTCCAAGTTTCGTTCTCCTACGTTGAAGCATCGGTTTGCAGTAACAGTTTGAATTTTTAGGTTTCACTCTGTTTTCTTCTATATTGACAGATGCAGTTAGAACTCTAAATCAAACACGGTTTGTGCTAGCTTCTTGAAACGTGACACAATACAGTAGTTCTACGTTCTATCTCTAAGGTTTGTTTCCTCTTGATGTAGCCTAATACAGGGACTCGCGAATAACACTTATATTGAAAGGGGTTGCCAAACTTCCAAAAACTAGAGTCTCCTGAAATCTCAACATACATTTTTTCATCCAATCTTCATGATACTTTCAAGTAATGATCAGTACACCAATCCCACTTGGATGCCCAAGTTTCGTTCTCCTACGTTGAAGCATCCGTTTGCAGTAACAGTTTGAATTTTTAGGTTTCACTCTGTATTCTCCTATATTGACAGATGCAGTTCGAACTCTAAATCAAACACGGTTTGTGCTAGCTTCTTGAAACTTGACACAATACAGTAGTTCTACGTTCTATCTCTAAGGTTTGTTTCCTCTTGATGTAGCCTTAAGCACAGACTGGCGAATAACTCATTCATTGAAAGGAGTTGTTAGGCTGCCAAAAAACTACAGTCTCCTGAAATCACAACATATATTTTTTTTCCGACCTTCCTGATATGTTCAAATAATGAGCAGTACACCCATCAAACTTGGATGCCCAAGTTTCGTTCTCCTACGTTGAAGCATCCGTTTGCAGTAACAGTTTGAATTTTTAGGTTTCACTGCGTTTTCTTCTATATTGACAGATGCAGTTCGAACTCAAAATCAAACACGGTTTGTGCTAGCTTCCTGAAACTTGACACAATACAGTAGTTCTACGTTCTATCTCTAAGGTTTGTTTCCTCTTGATGTAGCCTAATGCAGGGACTGGCGAATAACACTTATATTGAAAGGGGTTGCCAAACTTCCAAAAACTAGAGTCTCCTGAAATCTCAACATATATTTTTTCATCCAATCTTCATGATACTTTCAAGTAATGATCAGTACACCAATCCCACTTGGATGCCCAAGTTTCGTTCTCCTACGTTGAAGCATCCGTTTGCAGTAACAGTTTGAATTTTTAGGTTTCACTCTGTTTTCTCCTATATTGACAGATGCAGTTCGAACTCTAAATCAAACACGGTTTGTGCTAGCTTCTTGAAACGTGACACAATACAGTAGTTCTACGTTCTATCTCTAAGGTTTGTTTCCTCTTGATGTAGCCTTAAGCACAGGCTGGCGAATAACTCATTCAATGAAAGGCGTTGTTAGGCTGCCAAAAAACTACAGTCTCCTGAAATCACAACATATATTTTTTTTCCGACCTTCCTGATACTTTCAAATAATGAGCAGTACTCCAATCAAACTTGGATGTCCAAGTTTCGTTCTCCTACGTTGAAGCATCCGTTTGCAGTAACAGTTTGAATTTTTAGGTTTCACTGCGTTTTCTTCTATATTGACAGATGCAGTTAGAACTCTAAATCAAACACGGTTTGTGCTAGCTTCTTGAAACGTGACACAATGCAGTAGTTCTACGTTCTATCTCTAAGGTTTGTTTCCTCTTGATGTAGCCTAATACAGGGACTCGCGAATAACAGTTATATTGAAAGGGATTGCCAAACTTCCAAAAACTAGAGTCTCCTGAAATCTCAACATATATTTTTTCATCCAATCTTCATGATACTTTCAAGTAATGATCATTACACCAATCCCACTTGGATTCCCAAGTATCGTTCTCCTACGTTGAAGCATCCGTTTGCAGTAACAGTTTGAATTTTTAGGTTTCACTGCGTTTTCTTCTATATTGACAGATGCAGTTAGAACTCTAAATCAAACACGGTTTGTGCTAGCTTCTTGAAACGTGACAAAATACAGTAGTTCTACGTTCTATCTCTAAGGTTTGTTTCCTCTTGATGTAGCCTTAAGCACAGACTGGCGAATAACTCATTCATTGAAAGGAGTTGTTAGGCTGCCAAAAAACTACAGTCTCCTGAAATCACAACATATATTTTTTTTCCGACCTTCCTGATATGTTCAAATAATGAGCAGTACACCCATCAAACTTGGATGCCCAAGTTTCGTTCTCCTACGTTGAAGCATCCGTTTGCAGTAACAGTTTGAATTTTTAGGTTTCACTGCGTTTTCTTTTTATTGACAGATGCAGTTCGAACTCTAAATCAAACACGGTTTGTGCTAGCTTCCTGAAACTTGACACAATACAGTAGTTCTACGTTCTATCTCTAAGTTTTGTTTCCTCTTGATGTAGCCTAATGCAGGGACTGGCGAATAACACTTATATTGAAAGGGGTTGCCAAACTTCCAAAAACTAGAGTCTCCTGAAATCTCAACATATATTTTTTCATCCAATCTTCATGATACTTTCAAGTAATGATCAGTACACCAATCCCACTTGGATGCCCAAGTTTCGTTCTCCTACGTTGAAGCATCCGTTTGCAGTAACAGTTTGAATTTTTAGGTTTCACTCTGTTTTCTCCTATATTGACAGCTGCAGTTCGAACTCTAAATCAAACACGGTTTGTGCTAGCTTCATGAAACTTGACACAATACAGTAGTTCTACGTTCTATCTCTAAGGTTTGTTTCCTCTTGATGTAGCCTTAAGCAGAGACTGGCGAATAACTCACTCAATGAAAGGCGTTGTTAGGCTGCCAAAAAACTACAGTCTCCTGAAATCACAACATATATTTTTTTCCGACCTTCATGATACTTTCAAGTAATGAGCAGTACTCCAATCAAACTTGGATTTCCAAGTTTCGTTCTCCTCCGTTGAAGCATTCGTTTGCAGTAACAGTATGAATTTTTTAGTTTCACTGCGTTTTCTTCTATATTGACAGATGCAGTTAGAACTCTAAATCAAACACGGTTTGTGCTAGCTTCTTGAAACTTGACACAATACAGTAGTTCTACGCTCTATCTCTAAGGTTTGTTTCCTCTTGATGTAGCATTAAGCACAGACTGGCGAATAACTCATTCAATGAAAGGCGTTGTTAGGCTGCCAAAAAACTAAGTCTCCTAAAATCACAACATATATTTTTTTTCCGACCTTCCTGATATGTTCAAATAATGAGCAGTACTCCAATCAAACTTGGATGTCCAAGTTTCGTTCTCCTACGTTGAAGCATCCGTTTGCAGTAACAGTTTGAATTTTTAGGTTTCACTGCGTTTTCTTCTATATTGACAGATGCAGTTAGAACTCTAAATCAAACACGGTTTGTGCTAGCTTCTTGAAACGTGACACAATACAGTAGTTCTACGTTCTATCTCTAAGGTTTGTTTCCTCTTGATGTAGCCTTAAGCACAGGCTGGCGAATAACTCATTCAATGAAAGGCGTTGTTAGGCTGCCAAAAAACTACAGTCTCCTGAAATCACAACATATATTTGTTTTCCGACCTTCCTGATACTTTCAAATAATGAGCAGTACTCCAATCAAACTTGGATGTCCAAGTTTCGTTCTCCTACGTTGAAGCATCCGTTTGCAGTAACAGTTTGAATTTTTAGGTTTCACTGCGTTTTCTTCTATATTGACAGATGCAGTTAGAACTCTAAATCAAACACGGTTTGTGCTAGCTTCTTGAAACGTGACACAATACAGTAGTTCTACGTTCTATCTCTAAGGTTTGTTTCCTCTTGATGTACCCTTAAGCACAGGCTGGCGAATAACTCATTCAATGAAAGGCGTTGTTAGGCTGCCAAAAAACTACAGTCTCCTGAAATCACAACATATATTTTTTCATCCAATCTTCATGATACTTTCAAGTAATGATCAGTACACCAATCACACTTGGATGCCCAAGTTTCGTTCTCCTACGTTGAAGCATCCGTTTGCAGTAACAGTTGGAATTTTTAGGTTTCACTCTGTTTTCTCCTATATTGACAGATGCAGTTCGAACTCTAAATCAAACACGGTTTGTGCTAGCTTCTTGAAACTTGACACAATACAGTAGTTCTACGTTCTATCTCGAAGGTTTGTTTCCTCTTGATGTAGCCTTAAGCACAGGCTGGCGAATAACTCATTCAATGAAAGGCGTTGTTAGGCTGCCAAAAAACTACAGTCTCCTGAAATCACAACATATATTTTTTTTCCGACCTTCCTGATACTTTCAAATAATGAGCAGTACTCCAATCAAACTTGGATGTCCAAGTTTCGTTCTCCTACGTTGAAGCATCGGTTTGCAGTAACAGTTTGAATTTTTAGGTTTCACTCTGTTTTCTTCTATATTGACAGATGCAGTTAGAACTCTAAATCAAACACGGTTTGTGCTAGCTTCTTGAAACGTGACACAATACAGTAGTTCTACGTTCTATCTCTAAGGTTTGTTTCCTCTTGATGTAGCCTAATACAGGGACTCGCGAATAACACTTATATTGAAAGGGGTTGCCAAACTTCCAAAAACTAGAGTCTCCTGAAATCTCAACATACATTTTTTCATCCAATCTTCATGATACTTTCAAGTAATGATCAGTACACCAATCCCACTTGGATGCCCAAGTTTCGTTCTCCTACGTTGAAGCATCCGTTTGCAGTAACAGTTTGAATTTTTAGGTTTCACTCTGTATTCTCCTATATTGACAGATGCAGTTCGAACTCTAAATCAAACACGGTTTGTGCTAGCTTCTTGAAACTTGACACAATACAGTAGTTCTACGTTCTATCTCTAAGGTTTGTTTCCTCTTGATGTAGCCTTAAGCACAGACTGGCGAATAACTCATTCATTGAAAGGAGTTGTTAGGCTGCCAAAAAACTACAGTCTCCTGAAATCACAACATATATTTTTTTTCCGACCTTCCTGATATGTTCAAATAATGAGCAGTACACCCATCAAACTTGGATGCCCAAGTTTCGTTCTCCTACGTTGAAGCATCCGTTTGCAGTAACAGTTTGAATTTTTAGGTTTCACTGCGTTTTCTTCTATATTGACAGATGCAGTTCGAACTCAAAATCAAACACGGTTTGTGCTAGCTTCCTGAAACTTGACACAATACAGTAGTTCTACGTTCTATCTCTAAGGTTTGTTTCCTCTTGATGTAGCCTAATGCAGGGACTGGCGAATAACACTTATATTGAAAGGGGTTGCCAAATTTCCAAAAACTAGAGTCTCCTGAAATCTCAACATATATTTTTTCATCCAATCTTCATGATACTTTCAAGTAATGATCAGTACACCAATCCCACTTGGATGCCCAAGTTTCGTTCTCCTACGTTGAAGCATCCGTTTGCAGTAACAGTTTGAATTTTTAGGTTTCACTCTGTTTTCTCCTATATTGACAGATGCAGTTCGAACTCTAAATCAAACACGGTTTGTGCTAGCTTCTTGAAACGTGACACAATACAGTAGTTCTACGTTCTATCTCTAAGGTTTGTTTCCTCTTGATGTAGCCTTAAGCACAGGCTGGCGAATAACTCATTCAATGAAAGGCGTTGTTAGGCTGCCAAAAAACTACAGTCTCCTGAAATCACAACATATATTTTTTTTCCGACCTTCCTGATACTTTCAAATAATGAGCAGTACTCCAATCAAACTTGGATGTCCAAGTTTCGTTCTCCTACGTTGAAGCATCCGTTTGCAGTAACAGTTTGAATTTTTAGGTTTCACTGCGTTTTCTTCTATATTGACAGATGCATTTAGAACTCTAAATCAAACACGGTTTGTGCTAGCTTCTTGAAACGTGACACAATGCAGTAGTTCTACGTTCTATCTCTAAGGTTTGTTTCCTCTTGATGTAGCCTAATACAGGGACTCGCGAATAACAGTTATATTGAAAGGGATTGCCAAACTTCCAAAAACTAGAGTCTCCTGAAATCTCAACATATATTTTTTCATCCAATCTTCATGATACTTTCAAGTAATGATCATTACACCAATCCCACTTGGATTCCCAAGTATCGTTCTCCTACGTTGAAGCATCCGTTTGCAGTAACAGTTTGAATTTTTAGGTTTCACTGCGTTTTCTTCTATATTGACAGATGCAGTTAGAACTCTAAATCAAACACGGTTTGTGCTAGCTTCTTGAAACGTGACACAATACAGTAGTTCTACGTTCTATCTCTAAGGTTTGTTTCCTCTTGATGTAGCCTAATACAGGGACTCGCGAATAACACTTATATTGAAAGGGATTGCCAAACTTCCAAAAACTAGAGTCTCCTGAAATCTCAACATACATTTTTTTCATCCAATCTTCATGATACTTTCAAGTAATGATCAGTACACCAATCCCACTTGGATGCCCAAGTATCGTTCTCCTACGTTGAAGCATCCGTTTGCAGTAACAGTTTGAATTTTTAGGTTTCACTCTGTTTTCTCCTATATTGACAGATGCAGTTCGAACTCTAAATCAAACACGGTTTGTGATAGCTTCTTGAAACTTGACACAATACAGTAGTTCTACGTTCTATCTCTAAGGTTTGTTTCCTCTTGATGTAGCCTTAAGCACAGGCTGGCGAATAACTCATTCAATGAAAGGCGTTGTTAGGCTGCCAAAAAACTACAGTCTCCTGAAATCACAACATATATTTTTTTTCCGACCTTACTGATACTTTCAAATAATGAGCAGTACTCCAATCAAACTTGGATGTCCAAGTTTCGTTCTCCTACGTTGAAGCATCCGTTTGCAGTAACAGTTTGAATTTTTAGGTTTCACTGCGTTTTCTTCTATATTGACAGATGCAGTTAGAACTCTAAATCAAACACGGTTTGTGCTAGCTTCTTGAAACGTGACACAATACAGTAGTTCTACGTTCTATCTCTAAGGTTTTTTTCCTCTTGATGTAGCCTAATACAGGGACTCGCGAATAACACTTATATTGAAAGGGATTGCCAAACTTCCAAAAACTAGAGTCTCCTGAAATCTCAACATATATTTTTTCATCCAATCTTCATGATACTTTCAAGTAATGATCAGTACACCAATCCCACTTGGATGCCCAAGTATCGTTCTCCTACGTTGAAGCATCCGTTTGCAGTAACAGTTTGAATTTTTAGGTTTCACTCTGTTTTCTCCTATATTGACAGATGCAGTTCGAACTCTAAATCAAACACGGTTTGTGCTAGCTTCTTGAAACTTGACACAATACAGTAGTTCTACGTTCTATCTCTAAGGTTTGTTTCCTCTTGATGTAGCCTTAAGCACAGGCTGGCGAATAACTCATTCAATGAAAGGCGTTGTTAGGCTGCCAAAAAACTACAGTCTCCTGAAATCACAACATACATTTTTGCATCCAATCTTCCTGATACTTTCAAGTAATGATCAGTACACCAATCCCACTTGGATGCCCAAGTTTCGTTCTCCTACGTTGAAGCATCCGTTTGCAGTAACAGTTTGAATTTTTAGGTTTCACTCTGTTTTCTCCTATATTGACAGATGCAGTTCGAACTCTAAATCAAACACGGTTTGTGCTAGCTTCTTGAAACGTGACACAATACAGTAGTTCTACGTTCTATCTCTAAGGTTTGTTTCCTCTTGATGTAGCCTTAAGCACAGGCTGGCGAATAACTCATTCAATGAAAGGCGTTGTTAGGCTTCCAAAAAACTACAGTCTCCTGAAATCACAACATATATTTTTTTTCCGACCTTCCTGATACTTCCAAATAATGAGCAGTACTCCAATCAAACTTGGATGTCCAAGTTTCGTTCTCCTACGTTGAAGCATCCGTTTGCAGTAACAGTTTGAATTTTTAGGTTTCACTGCGTTTTCTTCTATATTGACAGATGCAGTTAGAACTCTAAATCAAACACGGTTTGTGCTAGCTTCTTGAAACGTGACACAATACAGTAGTTCTACGTTCTATCTCTAAGGTTTGTTTCCTCTTGATGTAGCCTTAAGCACAGGCTGGCGAATAACTCATTCAATGAAAGGCGTTGTTAGGCTGCCAAAAAACTACAGTCTCCTGAAATCACAACATATATTTTTTTTCCGACCTTACTGATACTTTCAAATAATGAGCAGTACTCCAATCAAACTTGGATGTCCAAGTTTCGTTCTCCTACGTTGAAGCATCCGTTTGCAGTAACAGTTTGAATTTTTAGGTTTCACTGCGTTTTCTTCTATATTGACAGATGCAGTTCGAACTCTAAATCAAACACGGTTTGTGCTAGCTTCTTGAAACGTGACACAATACAGTAGTTCTACGTTCTATCTCTAAGGTTTGTTTCCTCTTGATGTAGCCTTAAGCACAGGCTGGCGAATAACTCATTCAATGAAAGGCGTTGTTAGGCTGCCAAAAAACTACAGTCTCCTGAAATCACAACATACATTTTTTCATCCAATCTTCATGATACTTTCAAGTAATGATCAGTACACCAATCCCACTTGGATGCCCAAGTTTCGTTCTCCTACGTTGAAGCATCCGTTTGCAGTAACAGTTTGAATTTTTAGGTTTCACTCTGTTTTCTCCTATATTGACAGATGCAGTTCGAACTCTAAATCAAACACTGTTTGTGCTAGCTTCTTGAAACTTGACACAATACAGTAGTTCTACGTTCTATCTCTAAGGTTTGTTTCCTCTTGATGTAGCCTTAAGCACAGGCTGGCGAATAACTCATTCAATGAAAGGCGTTGTTAGGCTGCCAAAAAACTACAGTCTCCTGAAATCACAACATACATTTTTTCTTCCAATCTTCATGATACTTTCAAGTAATGATCAGTACACCAATCCCACTTGGATGCCCAAGTTTCGTTCTCCTACGTTGAAGCATCCATTTGCAGTAACAGTTTGAATTTTTAGGTTTCAGTCTGTTTTCTCCTATATTGACAGATGCAGTTCGAACTCTAAATCAAACACGGTTTGTGCTAGCTTCTTGAAACGTGACACAATACAGTAGTTCTACGTTCTATCTCTAAGGTTTGTTTCCTCTTGATGTAGCCTTAAGCACAGGCTGGCGAATAACTCATTCAATGAAAGGCGTTGTTAGGCTGCCAAAAAACTACAGTCTCCTGAAATCACAACATATATTTTTTTTCCGACCTTACTGATACTTTCAAATAATGAGCAGTACTCCAATCAAACTTGGATGTCCAAGTTTCGTTCTCCTACTTTGAAGCATCCGTTTGCAGTAACAGTTTGAATTTTTAGGTTTCACTGCGTTTTCTTCTATATTGACAGATGCAGTTAGAACTCTAAATCAAACACGGTTTGTGCTAGCTTCTTGAAACGTGACACAATACAGTAGTTCTACGTTCTATCTCTAAGGTTTTTTTCCTCTTGATGTAGCCTAATACAGGGACTCGCGAATAACACTTATATTGAAAGGGATTGCCAAACTTCCAAAAACTAGAGTCTCCTGAAATCTCAACATATATTTTTTCATCCAATCTTCATGATACTTTCAAGTAATGATCAGTACACCAATCCCACTTGGATGCCCAAGTATCGTTCTCCTACGTTGAAGCATCCGTTTGCAGTAACAGTTTGAATTTTTAGGTTTCACTCTGTTTTCTCCTATATTGACAGATGCAGTTCGAACTCTAAATCAAACACGGTTTGTGCTAGCTTCTTGAAACTTGACACAATACAGTAGTTCTACTTTCTATCTCTAAGGTTTGTTTCCTCTTGATGTAGCCTTAAGCACAGGCTGGCGAATAACTCATTCAATGAAAGGCGTTGTTAGGCTGCCAAAAAACTACAGTCTCCTGAAATCACAACATATATTTTTTTTCCTACCTTCCTGATACTTTCAAATAATGAGCAGTACTCCAATCAAACTTGGATGTCCAAGTTTCGTTCTCCTACGTTGAAGCATCCGTTTGCAGTAACAGTTTGAATTTTTAGGTTTCACTGCATTTTCTTCTATATTGACAGATGCAGTTAGAACTCTAAATCAAACACGGTTTGTGCTAGCTTCTTGAAACGTGACACAATACAGTAGTTCTACGTTCTATCTCTAAGGTTTGTTTCCTCTTGAAGTAGCCTTAAGCACAGGCTGGCGAATAACTCATTCAATGAAAGGCGTTGTTAGGCTGCCAAAAAACTACAGTCTCCTGAAATCACAACATACATTTTTTCATCCAATCTTCATGATACTTTCAAGTAATGATCAGTACACCAATCCCACTTGGATGCCCAAGTTTCGTTCTCCTACGTTGAAGCATCCGTTTGCAGTAACAGTTTGAATTTTTAGGTTTTTCTCTGTTTTCTCCTATATTGACAGATGCAGTTCGAACTCTAAATCAAACACGGTTTGTGCTAGCTTCTTGAAACTTGACACAATACAGTACTTCTACGTTCTATCTCTAAGGTTTGTTTCCTCTTGATGTAGCCTTAAGCACAGGCTGGCAAATAACTCATTCAATGAAAGGCGTTGTTAGGCTGCCAAAAAACTACAGTCTCCTGAAATCACAACATACATTTTTTCATCCAATCTTCATGATACTTTCAAGTAATGATCAGTACACCAATCCCACTTGGATGCCCAAGTTTCGTTCTCCTACGTTGAAGCATGCATCCGTTTGCAGTAACAGTTTGAATTTTTAGGTTTCACTCTGTTTTCTCCTATATTGACAGATGCAGTTCGAACTCTAAATCAAACACGGTTTGTGCTAGCTTCTTGAAACGTGACACAATGCAGTAGTTCTACGTTCTATCTCTAAGGTTTGTTTCCTCTTGATGTAGCCTAATACAGGGACTCGCGAATAACAGTTATATTGAAAGGGATTGCCAAACTTCCAAAAACTAGAGTCTCCTGAAATCTCAAAATATATTTTTTCATCCAATCTTCATGATACTTTCATGTAATGATCATTACACCAATCCCACTTGGATTCCCAAGTATCGTTCTCCTACGTTGAAGCATCCGCTTGCAGTAAAGTTTGAATTTTTAGGTTTCACTGCGTTTTCTTCTATATTGACAGATGCAGTTAGAACTCTAAATCAAACACGGTTTGTGCTAGCTTCTTGAAACGTGACACAATACAGTAGTTCTACGTTCTATCTCTAAGGTTTGTTTCCTCTTGATGTAGCCTAATACAGGGACTCGCGAATAACACTTATATTGAAAGGGATTGCCAAACTTCCAAAAACTAGAGTTTCCTGAAATCTCAACATACATTTTTTTCATCCAATCTTCATGATACTTTCAAGTAATGATAAGTACACCAATCCCACTTGGATGCCCAAGTATCGTTCTCCTACGTTGAAGCATCCGTTTGCAGTAACAGTTTGAATTTTTAGGTTTCACTCTGTTTTCTCCTATATTGACAGATGCAGTTCGAACTCTAAATCAAACACGGTTTGTGCTAGCTTCTTGAAACTTGAATCAATACAGTAGTTCTACGTTCTATCTCTAAGGTTTGTTTCCTCTTGATGTAGCCTTAAGCACAGGCTGGCGAATAACTCATTCAATGAAAGGCGTTGTTAGGCTCCCAAAAAACTACAGTCTCCTGAAATCACAACATATATTTTTTTTCCGACCTTCCTGATACTTTCAAATAATGAGCAGTACTCCAATAAACTTGGATGTCCAAGTTTCGTTCTCCTACGTTGAAGCATCCGTTTGCAGTAACAGTTTGAATTTTTAGGTTTCACTGCGTTTTCTTCTATATTGACAGATGCAGTTAGAACTCTAAATCAAACACGGTTTGTGCTAGCTTCTTGAAACGTGACACAATACAGTAGTTCTACGTTCTATCTCTAAGGTTTGTTTCCTCTTGATGTAGCCTAATACAGGGACTCGCGAATAACACTTATATTGAAAGGGATTTCCAACCTTCCAAAAACTAGAGTCTCCTGAAATCTCTACATACATTTTTTTCATCCAATCTTCATGATACTTTCAAGTAATGATCAGTACACCAATCCTTCTTGGATGCCCAAGTATCGTTCTCCTACGTTGAAGCATCCGTTTGCAGTAACAGTTTGAATTTTTAGGTTTCACTCTGTTTTCTCCTATATTGACAGATGCAGTTCGAACTCTAAATCAAACACGGTTTGTGCTAGCTTCTTGAAACGTGACACAATACAGTAGTTCTACGTTCTGTCTCTAAGGTTTGTTTCCTCTTGATGTAGCCTTAAGCACAGGCTGGCGAATAACTCATTCAATGAAAGGTGTTGTTAGGCTGCCAAAAAACTACAGTCTCCTGAAATCACAACATACATTTTTTCATCCAATCTTCATGATACTTTCAAGTAATGATCAGTACACCAATCCCACTTGGATGCCCAAGTTTCGTTCTCCTACGTTGAAGCATCCGTTTGCAGTAACAGTTTGAATTTTTAGGTTTCACTCTGTTTTCTCCTATATTGACAGATGCAGTTCGAACTCTAAATCAAACACGGTTTGTGCTAGCTTCTTGAAACTTGACACAATACAGTAGTTCTACGTTCTATCTCTAAGGTTTGTTTCCTCTTGATGTAGCCTTAAGCACAGGCTGGCGAATAACTCATTCAATGAAAGGCGTTGTTAGGCTGCCAAAAAACTACAGTCTCCTGAAATCACAACATACATTTTTTCATCCAATCTTCATGATACTTTCAAGTAATGATCAGTACACCAATCCCACTTGGATGCCCAAGTTTCGTTCTCCTACGTTGAAGCATCCGTTTGCAGTAACAGTTTGAATTTTTAGGTTTCACTCTGTTTTCTCTTATATTGACAGATGCAGTTCGAACTCTAAATCAAACACGGTTTGTGCTAGCTTCTTGAAACTTGACAGAATACAGTAGTTCTACGTTCTATCTCTAAGGTTTGCTTCCTCTTGATGTAGCCTAATCCTGGGACAGGCGAATAACACTTATATTGAAAGGGGTTGCCAAACTTCCAAAAACTAGAGTCTCCTGAAATCTCAACATATATTTTTTCATCCAATCTTCATGATACTTTCAAGTAATGATCAGTACACCAATCCCACTTGGATGCCCAAGTTTCGTTCTCCTACGTTGAAGCATCCGTTTGCAGTAACAGTTTGAATTTTTAGGTTTCACTCTGTTTTCTCCTATATTGACAGATGCAGTTCGAACTCTAAATCAAACACGGTTTGTGCTAGCTTCTTGAAACTTGACACAATACAGTAGTTCTACGTTCTATCTCTAAGGTTTGTTTCCTCTTGATGTAGCCTTAAGCACAGGCTGGCGAATAACTCATTCAATGAAAGGCGTTGTTAGGCTGCCAAAAAACTACAGTCTCCTGAAATCACAACATACATTTTTTCTTCCAATCTTCATGATACTTTCAAGTAATGATCAGTACACCAATCCCACTTGGATGCCCAAGTTTCGTTCTCCTACGTTGAAGCATCCGTTTGCAGTAACAGTTTGAATTTTTAGGTTTCACTCTGTTTTCTCCTATATTGACAGATGCAGTTCGAACTCTAAATCAAACACGGTTTGTGCTAGCTTCTTGAAACGTGACACAATACAGTAGTTCTACGTTCTATCTCTAAGGTTTGTTTCCTCTTGATGTAGCCTTAAGCACAGGCTGGCGAATAACTCATTCAATGAAAGGCGTTGTTAGGCTGCCAAAAAACTACAGTCTCCTGAAATCACAACATATATTTTTTTTCCTACCTTCCTGATACTTTCAAATAATGAGCAGTACTCCAATCAAACTTGGATGTCCAAGTTTCGTTCTCCTACGTTGAAGCATCCGTTTGCAGTAACAGTTTGAATTTTTAGGTTTCACTGCATTTTCTTCTATATTGACAGATGCAGTTAGAACTCTAAATCAAACACGGTTTGTGCTAGCTTCTTGAAACGTGACACAATACAGTAGTTCTACGTTCTATCTCTAAGGTTTGTTTCCTCTTGAAGTAGCCTTAAGCACAGGCTGGCGAATAACTCATTCAATGAAAGGCGTTGTTAGGCTGCCAAAAAACTACAGTCTCCTGAAATCACAACATACATTTTTTCATCCAATCTTCATGATACTTTCAAGTAATGATCAGTACACCAATCCCACTTGGATGCCCAAGTTTCGTTCTCCTACGTTGAAGCATCCGTTTGCAGTAACAGTTTGAATTTTTAGGTTTTTCTCTGTTTTCTCCTATATTGACAGATGCAGTTCGAACTCTAAATCAAACACGGTTTGTGCTAGCTTCTTGAAACTTGACACAATACAGTACTTCTACGTTCTATCTCTAAGGTTTGTTTCCTCTTGATGTAGCCTTAAGCACAGGCTGGCAAATAACTCATTCAATGAAAGGCGTTGTTAGGCTGCCAAAAAACTACAGTCTCCTGAAATCACAACATACATTTTTTCATCCAATCTTCATGATACTTTCAAGTAATGATCAGTACACCAATCCCACTTGGATGCCCAAGTTTCGTTCTCCTACGTTGAAGCATGCATCCGTTTGCAGTAACAGTTTGAATTTTTAGGTTTCACTCTGTTTTCTCCTATATTGACAGATGCAGTTCGAACTCTAAATCAAACACGGTTTGTGCTAGCTTCTTGAAACGTGACACAATACAGTAGTTCTACGTTCTATCTCTAAGGTTTGTTCCTCTTGATGTAGCCTTAAGCAAAGGCTGGCGAATAACTCATTCAATGAAAGGCGTTGTTAGGCTGCCAAAAAACTACAGTCTCCTGAAATCACAACATATATTTTTTTTCCGACCTTCCTGATACTTTCAAATAATGAGCAGTACTCCAATCAAACTTGGATGTCCAAGTTTCGTTCTCCTACGTTGAAGCATCCGTTTGCAGTAACAGTTTGAATTTTTAGGTTTCACTGCGTTTTCTTCTATATTGACAGATGCAGTTAGAACTCTAAATCAAACACGGTTTGTGCTAGCTTCTTGAAACGTGACACAATGCAGTAGTTCTACGTTCTATCTCTATGGTTTGTTTCCTCTTGATGTAGCCTAATACAGGGACTCGCGAATAACAGTTATATTGAAAGGGATTGCCAAACTTCCAAAAACTAGAGTCTCCTGAAATCTCAAAATATATTTTTTCATCCAATCTTCATGATACTTTCAAGTAATGATCATTACACCAATCCCACTTGGAATCCCAAGTATCGTTCTCCTACGTTGAAGCATCCGTTTGCAGTAACAGTTTGAATTTTTAGGTTTCACTGCGTTTTCTTCTATATTGACAGATGCAGTTAGAACTCTAAATCAAACACGGTTTGTGCTAGCTTCTTGAAACGTGACACAATACAGTAGTTCTACGTTCTATCTCTAAGGTTTGTTTCCTCTTGATGTAGCCTAATACAGGGACTCGCGAATAACACTTATATTGAAAGGGATTGCCAAACTTCCAAAAACTAGAGTTTCCTGAAATCTCAACATACATTTTTTTCATCCAATCTTCATGATACTTTCAAGTAATGATAAGTACACCAATCCCACTTGGATGCCCAAGTATCGTTCTCCTACGTTGAAGCATCCGTTTGCAGTAACAGTTTGAATTTTTAGGTTTCACTCTGTTTTCTCCTATATTGACAGATGCAGTTCGAACTCTAAATCAAACACGGTTTGTGCTAGCTTCTTGAAACTTGAATCAATACAGTAGTTCTACGTTCTATCTCTAAGGTTTGTTTCCTCTTGATGTAGCCTTAAGCACAGGCTGGCGAATAACTCATTCAATGAAAGGCGTTGTTAGGCTCCCAAAAAACTACAGTCTCCTGAAATCACAACATATATTTTTTTTCCGACCTTCCTGATACTTTCAAATAATGAGCAGTACTCCAATAAACTTGGATGTCCAAGTTTCGTTCTCCTACGTTGAAGCATCCGTTTGCAGTAACAGTTTGAATTTTTAGGTTTCACTGCGTTTTCTTCTATATTGACAGATGCAGTTAGAACTCTAAATCAAACACGGTTTGTGCTAGCTTCTTGAAACGTGACACAATACAGTAGTTCTACGTTCTATCTCTAAGGTTTGTTTCCTCTTGATGTAGCCTAATACAGGGACTCGCGAATAACACTTATATTGAAAGGGATTTCCAACCTTCCAAAAACTAGAGTCTCCTGAAATCTCTACATACATTTTTTTCATCCAATCTTCATGATACTTTCAAGTAATGATCAGTACACCAATCCTTCTTGGATGCCCAAGTATCGTTCTCCTACGTTGAAGCATCCGTTTGCAGTAACAGTTTGAATTTTTAGGTTTCACTCTGTTTTCTCCTATATTGACAGATGCAGTTCGAACTCTAAATCAAACACGGTTTGTGCTAGCTTCTTGAAACGTGACACAATACAGTAGTTCTACGTTCTGTCTCTAAGGTTTGTTTCCTCTTGATGTAGCCTTAAGCACAGGCTGGCGAATAACTCATTCAATGAAAGGCGTTGTTAGGCTGCCAAAAAACTACAGTCTCCTGAAATCACAACATACATTTTTTCATCCAATCTTCATGATACTTTCAAGTAATGATCAGTACACCAATCCCACTTGGATGCCCAAGTTTCGTTCTCCTACGTTGAAGCATCCGTTTGCAGTAACAGTTTGAATTTTTAGGTTTCACTCTGTTTTCTCCTATATTGACAGATGCAGTTCGAACTCTAAATCAAACACGGTTTGTGCTAGCTTCTTGAAACTTGACACAATACAGTAGTTCTACGTTCTATCTCTAAGGTTTGTTTCCTCTTGATGTAGCCTTAAGCACAGGCTGGCGAATAACTCATTCAATGAAAGGCGTTGTTAGGCTGCCAAAAAACTACAGTCTCCTGAAATCACAACATACATTTTTTCATCCAATCTTCATGATACTTTCAAGTAATGATCAGTACACCAATCCCACTTGGATGCCCAAGTTTCGTTCTCCTACGTTGAAGCATCCGTTTGCAGTAACAGTTTGAATTTTTAGGTTTCACTCTGTTTTCTCCTATATTGACAGATGCAGTTCGAACTCTAAATCAAACACGGTTTGTGCTAGCTTCTTGAAACTTGACACAATACAGTAGTTCTACGTTCTATCTCTAAGGTTTGCTTCCTCTTGATGTAGCCTAATGCAGGGACAGGCGAATAACACTTATATTGAAAGGGGTTGCCAAACTTCCAAAAACTAGAGTCTCCTGAAATCTCAACATATATTTTTTCATCCAATCTTCATGATACTTTCAAGTAATGATCAGTACACCAATCCCACTTGGATGCCCAAGTTTCGTTCTCCTACGTTGAAGCATCCGTTTGCAGTAACAGTTTGAATTTTTAGGTTTCACTCTGTTTTCTCCTATATTGACAGATGCAGTTCGAACTCTAAATCAAACACGGTTTGTGCTAGCTTCTTGAAACTTGACACAATACAGTAGTTCTACGTTCTATCTCTAAGGTTTGTTTCCTCTTGATGTAGCCTTAAGCACAGGCTGGCGAATAACTCATTCAATGAAAGGCGTTGTTAGGCTGCCAAAAAACTACAGTCTCCTGAAATCACAACATACATTTTTTCTTCCAATCTTCATGATACTTTCAAGTAATGATCAGTACACCAATCCCACTTGGATGCCCAAGTTTCGTTCTCCTACGTTGAAGCATCCGTTTGCAGTAACAGTTTGAATTTTTAGGTTTCACTCTGTTTTCTCCTATATTGACAGATGCAGTTCGAACTCTAAATCAAACACGGTTTGTGCTAGCTTCTTGAAACGTGACACAATACAGTAGTTCTACGTTCTATCTCTAAGGTTTGTTTCCTCTTGATGTAGCCTTAAGCACAGGCTGGCGAATAACTCATTCAATGAAAGGCGTTGTTAGGCTGCCAAAAAACTACAGTCTCTTGAAATCACAACATTTTTTTTTTCCGACCTTCCTGATACTTTCAAATAATGAGCAGTACTCCAATCAAACTTGGATGTCCAAGTTTCGTTCTCCTACGTTGAAGCATCCGTTTGCAGTAACAGTTTGAATTTTTAGGTTTCACTGCGTTTTCTTCTATATTGACAGATGCAGTTAGAACTCTAAATCAAACACGGTTTGTGCTAGCTTCTTGAAACGTGACACAATACAGTAGTTCTACGTTCTATCTCTAAGGTTTGTTTCCTCTTGATGTAGCCTTAAGCACAGGCTGGCGAATAACTCATTCAATGAAAGGCGTTGTTAGGCTGCCAAAAAACTACAGTCTCCTGAAATCACAACATACATTTTTTCATCCAATCTTCATGATACTTTCAAGTAATGATCAGTACACCAATCCCACTTGGATGCCCAAGTATCGTTCTCCTACGTTGAAGCATCCGTTTGCAGTAACAGTTTGAATTTTTAGGTTTCACTCTGTTTTCTCCTATATTGACAGATGCAGTTCGAACTCTAAATCAAACACTGTTTGTGCTAGCTTCTTGAAACTTGACACAATACAGTAGTTCTACGTTCTATCTCTAAGGTTTGTTTCCTCTTGATTAGCCTTAAGCACAGGCTGGCGAATAACTCATTCAATGAAAGGCGTTGTTAGGCTGCCAAAAAACTACAGTCTCCTGAAATCACAACATACATTTTTTCTTCCAATCTTCATGATACTTTCAAGTAATGATCAGTACATCAATCCCACTTGGATGCCCAAGTTTCGTTCTCCTACGTTGAAGCATCCGTTTGCAGTAACAGTTTGAATTTTTAGGTTTCACTCTGTTTTCTCCTATATTGACAGATGCAGTTCGAACTCTAAATCAAACACGGTTTGTGCTAGCTTCTTGAAACGTGACACAATACAGTAGTTCTACGTTCTATCTCTAAGGTTTGTTTCCTCTTGATGTAGCCTTAAGCACAGGCTGGCGAATAACTCATTCAATGAAAGGCGTTGTTAGGCTGCCAAAAAACTACAGTCTCCTGAAATCACAACATATATTTTTTTTCCGACCTTCCTGATACTTTCAAATAATGAGCAGTACTCCAATCAAACTTGGATGTCCAAGTTTCGTTCTCCTACGTTGAAGCATCCGTTTGCAGTAACAGTTTGAATTTTTAGGTTTCACTGCGTTTTCTTCTATATTGACAGATGCAGTTCGAACTCTAAATCAAACACGGTTTGTGCTAGCTTCTTGAAACGTGACACAATACAGTAGTTCTACGTTCTATCTCTAAGGTTTGTTTCCTCTTGATGTAGCCTAATACAGGGACTCGCGAATAACACTTATATTGAAAGGGATTGCCAAACTTCCAAAAACTAGAGTCTCCTGAAATCTCAACATATATTTTTTCATGCAATCTTCATGATACTTTCAAGTAATGATCAGTACACCAATCCCACTTGGATGCCCAAGTATCGTTCTCCTACGTTGAAGCATCCGTTTGCAGTAACAGTTTGAATTTTTAGGTTTCACTCTGTTTTCTCCTATATTGACAGATGCAGTTCGAACTCTAAATCAAACACGGTTTGTGCTAGCTTCTTGAAACTTGACACAATACAGTAGTTCTACGTTCTATCTCTAAGGTTTGTTTCCTCTTGATGTAGCCTTAAGCACAGGCTGGCGAATAACTCATTCAATGAAAGGCGTTGTTAGGCTGCCAAAAAACTACAGTCTCCTGAAATCACAACATACATTTTTTCTTCCAATCTTCATGATACTTTCAAGTAATGATCAGTACACCAATCCCACTTGGATGCCCAAGTTTCGTTCTCCTACGTTGAAGCATCCGTTTGCAGTAACAGTTTGAATTTTTAGGTTTCACTCTGTTTTCTCCTATATTGACAGATGCAGTTCGAACTCTAAATCAAACACGGTTTGTGCTAGCTTCTTGAAACGTGACACAATACAGTAGTTCTACGTTCTATCTCTAAGGTTTGTTTCCTCTTGATGTAGCCTTAAGCACAGGCTGGCGAATAACTCATTCAATGAAAGGCGTTGTTAGGCTGCCAAAAAACTACAGTCTCTTGAAATCACAACATTTTTTTTTTCCGACCTTCCTGATACTTTCAAATAATGAGCAGTACTCCAATCAAACTTGGATGTCCAAGTTTCGTTCTCCTACGTTGAAGCATCCGTTTGCAGTAACAGTTTGAATTTTTAGGTTTCACTGCGTTTTCTTCTATATTGACAGATGCAGTTAGAACTCTAAATCAAACACGGTTTGTGCTAGCTTCTTGAAACGTGACACAATACAGTAGTTCTACGTTCTATCTCTAAGGTTTGTTTCCTCTTGATGTAGCCTTAAGCACAGGCTGGCGAATAACTCATTCAATGAAAGGCGTTGTTAGGCTGCCAAAAAACTACAGTCTCCTGAAATCACAACATACATTTTTTCATCCAATCTTCATGATACTTTCAAGTAATGATCAGTACACCAATCCCACTTGGATGCCCAAGTATCGTTCTCCTACGTTGAAGCATCCGTTTGCAGTAACAGTTTGAATTTTTAGGTTTCACTCTGTTTTCTCCTATATTGACAGATGCAGTTCGAACTCTAAATCAAACACTGTTTGTGCTAGCTTCTTGAAACTTGACACAATACAGTAGTTCTACGTTCTATCTCTAAGGTTTGTTTCCTCTTGATTAGCCTTAAGCACAGGCTGGCGAATAACTCATTCAATGAAAGGCGTTGTTAGGCTGCCAAAAAACTACAGTCTCCTGAAATCACAACATACATTTTTTCTTCCAATCTTCATGATACTTTCAAGTAATGATCAGTACATCAATCCCACTTGGATGCCCAAGTTTCGTTCTCCTACGTTGAAGCATCCGTTTGCAGTAACAGTTTGAATTTTTAGGTTTCACTCTGTTTTCTCCTATATTGACAGATGCAGTTCGAACTCTAAATCAAACACGGTTTGTGCTAGCTTCTTGAAACGTGACACAATACCGTAGTTCTACGTTCTATCTCTAAGGTTTGTTTCCTCTTGATGTAGCCTTAAGCACAGGCTGGCGAATAACTCATTCAATGAAAGGCGTTGTTAGGCTGCCAAAAAACTACAGTCTCCTGAAATCACAACATATATTTTTTTTCCGACCTTCCTGATACTTTCAAATAATGAGCAGTACTCCAATCAAACTTGGATGTCCAAGTTTCGTTCTCCTACGTTGAAGCATCCGTTTGCAGTAACAGTTTGAATTTTTAGGTTTCACTGCGTTTTCTTCTATATTGACAGATGCAGTTCGAACTCTAAATCAAACACGGTTTGTGCTAGCTTCTTGAAACGTGACACAATACAGTAGTTCTACGTTCTATCTCTAAGGTTTGTTTCCTCTTGATGTAGCCTAATACAGGGACTCGCGAATAACACTTATATTGAAAGGGATTGCCAAACTTCCAAAAACTAGAGTCTCCTGAAATCTCAACATATATTTTTTCATGCAATCTTCATGATACTTTCAAGTAATGATCAGTACACCAATCCCACTTGGATGCCCAAGTATCGTTCTCCTACGTTGAAGCATCCGTTTGCAGTAACAGTTTGAATTTTTAGGTTTCACTCTGTTTTCTCCTATATTGACAGATGCAGTTCGAACTCTAAATCAAACACGGTTTGTGCTAGCTTCTTGAAACTTGACACAATACAGTAGTTCTACGTTCTATCTCTAAGGTTTGTTTCCTCTTGATGTAGCCTTAAGCACAGGCTGGCGAATAACTCATTCAATGAAAGGCGTTGTTAGGCTGCCAAAAAACTACAGTCTCCTGAAATCACAACATACATTTTTTCTTCCAATCTTCATGATACTTTCAAGTAATGATCAGTACACCAATCCCACTTGGATGCCCAAGTTTCGTTCTCCTACGTTGAAGCATCCGTTTGCAGTAACAGTTTGAATTTTTAGGTTTCACTCTGTTTTCTCCTATATTGACAGATGCAGTTCGAACTCTAAATCAAACACGGTTTGTGCTAGCTTCTTGAAACGTGACACAATACAGTAGTTCTACGTTCTATCTCTAAGGTTTGTTTCCTCTTGATGTAGCCTTAAGCACAGGCTGGCGAATAACTCATTCAATGAAAGGCGTTGTTAGGCTGCCAAAAAACTACAGTCTCCTGAAATCACAACATATATTTTTTTTCCTACCTTCCTGATACTTTCAAATAATGAGCAGTACTCCAATCAAACTTGGATGTCCAAGTTTCGTTCTCCTACGTTGAAGCATCCGTTTGCAGTAACAGTTTGAATTTTTAGGTTTCACTGCATTTTCTTCTATATTGACAGATGCAGTTAGAACTCTAAATCAAACACGGTTTGTGCTAGCTTCTTGAAACGTGACACAATACAGTAGTTCTACGTTCTATCTCTAAGGTTTGTTTCCTCTTGAAGTAGCCTTAAGCACAGGCTGGCGAATAACTCATTCAATGAAAGGCGTTGTTAGGCTGCCAAAAAACTACAGTCTCCTGAAATCACAACATACATTTTTTCATCCAATCTTCATGATACTTTCAAGTAATGATCAGTACACCAATCCCACTTGGATGCCCAAGTTTCGTTCTCCTACGTTGAAGCATCCGTTTGCAGTAACAGTTTGAATTTTTAGGTTTTTCTCTGTTTTCTCCTATATTGACAGATGCAGTTCGAACTCTAAATCAAACACGGTTTGTGCTAGCTTCTTGAAACTTGACACAATACAGTACTTCTACGTTCTATCTCTAAGGTTTGTTTCCTCTTGATGTAGCCTTAAGCACAGGCTGGCAAATAACTCATTCAATGAAAGGCGTTGTTAGGCTGCCAAAAAACTACAGTCTCCTGAAATCACAACATACATTTTTTCATCCAATCTTCATGATACTTTCAAGTAATGATCAGTACACCAATCCCACTTGGATGCCCAAGTTTCGTTCTCCTACGTTGAAGCATGCATCCGTTTGCAGTAACAGTTTGAATTTTTAGGTTTCACTCTGTTTTCTCCTATATTGACAGATGCAGTTCGAACTCTAAATCAAACACGGTTTGTGCTAGCTTCTTGAAACGTGACACAATACAGTAGTTCTACGTTCTATCTCTAAGGTTTGTTCCTCTTGATGTAGCCTTAAGCAAAGGCTGGCGAATAACTCATTCAATGAAAGGCGTTGTTAGGCTGCCAAAAAACTACAGTCTCCTGAAATCACAACATATATTTTTTTTCCGACCTTCCTGATACTTTCAAATAATGAGCAGTACTCCAATCAAACTTGGATGTCCAAGTTTCGTTCTCCTACGTTGAAGCATCCGTTTGCAGTAACAGTTTGAATTTTTAGGTTTCACTGCGTTTTCTTCTATATTGACAGATGCAGTTAGAACTCTAAATCAAACACGGTTTGTGCTAGCTTCTTGAAACGTGACACAATGCAGTAGTTCTACGTTCTATCTCTATGGTTTGTTTCCTCTTGATGTAGCCTAATACAGGGACTCGCGAATAACAGTTATATTGAAAGGGATTGCCAAACTTCCAAAAACTAGAGTCTCCTGAAATCTCAAAATATATTTTTTCATCCAATCTTCATGATACTTTCAAGTAATGATCATTACACCAATCCCACTTGGAATCCCAAGTATCGTTCTCCTACGTTGAAGCATCCGTTTGCAGTAACAGTTTGAATTTTTAGGTTTCACTGCGTTTTCTTCTATATTGACAGATGCAGTTAGAACTCTAAATCAAACACGGTTTGTGCTAGCTTCTTGAAACGTGACACAATACAGTAGTTCTACGTTCTATCTCTAAGGTTTGTTTCCTCTTGATGTAGCCTAATACAGGGACTCGCGAATAACACTTATATTGAAAGGGATTGCCAAACTTCCAAAAACTAGAGTTTCCTGAAATCTCAACATACATTTTTTTCATCCAATCTTCATGATACTTTCAAGTAATGATAAGTACACCAATCCCACTTGGATGCCCAAGTATCGTTCTCCTACGTTGAAGCATCCGTTTGCAGTAACAGTTTGAATTTTTAGGTTTCACTCTGTTTTCTCCTATATTGACAGATGCAGTTCGAACTCTAAATCAAACACGGTTTGTGCTAGCTTCTTGAAACTTGAATCAATACAGTAGTTCTACGTTCTATCTCTAAGGTTTGTTTCCTCTTGATGTAGCCTTAAGCACAGGCTGGCGAATAACTCATTCAATGAAAGGCGTTGTTAGGCTCCCAAAAAACTACAGTCTCCTGAAATCACAACATATATTTTTTTTCCGACCTTCCTGATACTTTCAAATAATGAGCAGTACTCCAATAAACTTGGATGTCCAAGTTTCGTTCTCCTACGTTGAAGCATCCGTTTGCAGTAACAGTTTGAATTTTTAGGTTTCACTGCGTTTTCTTCTATATTGACAGATGCAGTTAGAACTCTAAATCAAACACGGTTTGTGCTAGCTTCTTGAAACGTGACACAATACAGTAGTTCTACGTTCTATCTCTAAGGTTTGTTTCCTCTTGATGTAGCCTAATACAGGGACTCGCGAATAACACTTATATTGAAAGGGATTTCCAACCTTCCAAAAACTAGAGTCTCCTGAAATCTCTACATACATTTTTTTCATCCAATCTTCATGATACTTTCAAGTAATGATCAGTACACCAATCCTTCTTGGATGCCCAAGTATCGTTCTCCTACGTTGAAGCATCCGTTTGCAGTAACAGTTTGAATTTTTAGGTTTCACTCTGTTTTCTCCTATATTGACAGATGCAGTTCGAACTCTAAATCAAACACGGTTTGTGCTAGCTTCTTGAAACGTGACACAATACAGTAGTTCTACGTTCTGTCTCTAAGGTTTGTTTCCTCTTGATGTAGCCTTAAGCACAGGCTGGCGAATAACTCATTCAATGAAAGGCGTTGTTAGGCTGCCAAAAAACTACAGTCTCCTGAAATCACAACATACATTTTTTCATCCAATCTTCATGATACTTTCAAGTAATGATCAGTACACCAATCCCACTTGGATGCCCAAGTTTCGTTCTCCTACGTTGAAGCATCCGTTTGCAGTAACAGTTTGAATTTTTAGGTTTCACTCTGTTTTCTCCTATATTGACAGATGCAGTTCGAACTCTAAATCAAACACGGTTTGTGCTAGCTTCTTGAAACTTGACACAATACAGTAGTTCTACGTTCTATCTCTAAGGTTTGTTTCCTCTTGATGTAGCCTTAAGCACAGGCTGGCGAATAACTCATTCAATGAAAGGCGTTGTTAGGCTGCCAAAAAACTACAGTCTCCTGAAATCACAACATACATTTTTTCATCCAATCTTCATGATACTTTCAAGTAATGATCAGTACACCAATCCCACTTGGATGCCCAAGTTTCGTTCTCCTACGTTGAAGCATCCGTTTGCAGTAACAGTTTGAATTTTTAGGTTTCACTCTGTTTTCTCCTATATTGACAGATGCAGTTCGAACTCTAAATCAAACACGGTTTGTGCTAGCTTCTTGAAACTTGACACAATACAGTAGTTCTACGTTCTATCTCTAAGGTTTGCTTCCTCTTGATGTAGCCTAATGCAGGGACAGGCGAATAACACTTATATTGAAAGGGGTTGCCAAACTTCCAAAAACTAGAGTCTCCTGAAATCTCAACATATATTTTTTCATCCAATCTTCATGATACTTTCAAGTAATGATCAGTACACCAATCCCACTTGGATGCCCAAGTTTCGTTCTCCTACGTTGAAGCATCCGTTTGCAGTAACAGTTTGAATTTTTAGGTTTCACTCTGTTTTCTCCTATATTGACAGATGCAGTTCGAACTCTAAATCAAACACGGTTTGTGCTAGCTTCTTGAAACTTGACACAATACAGTAGTTCTACGTTCTATCTCTAAGGTTTGTTTCCTCTTGATGTAGCCTTAAGCACAGGCTGGCGAATAACTCATTCAATGAAAGGCGTTGTTAGGCTGCCAAAAAACTACAGTCTCCTGAAATCACAACATACATTTTTTCTTCCAATCTTCATGATACTTTCAAGTAATGATCAGTACACCAATCCCACTTGGATGCCCAAGTTTCGTTCTCCTACATTGAAGCATCCGTTTGCAGTAACAGTTTGAATTTTTAGGTTTCACTCTGTTTTCTCCTATATTGACAGATGCAGTTCGAACTCTAAATCAAACACGGTTTGTGCTAGCTTCTTGAAACGTGACACAATACAGTAGTTCTACGTTCTATCTCTAAGGTTTGTTTCCTCTTGATGTAGCCTTAAGCACAGGCTGGCGAATAACTCATTCAATGAAAGGCGTTGTTAGGCTGCCAAAAAACTACAGTCTCTTGAAATCACAACATTTTTTTTTTCCGACCTTCCTGATACTTTCAAATAATGAGCAGTACTCCAATCAAACTTGGATGTCCAAGTTTCGTTCTCCTACGTTGAAGCATCCGTTTGCAGTAACAGTTTGAATTTTTAGGTTTCACTGCGTTTTCTTCTATATTGACAGATGCAGTTAGAACTCTAAATCAAACACGGTTTGTGCTAGCTTCTTGAAACGTGACACAATACAGTAGTTCTACGTTCTATCTCTAAGGTTTGTTTCCTCTTGATGTAGCCTTAAGCACAGGCTGGCGAATAACTCATTCAATGAAAGGCGTTGTTAGGCTGCCAAAAAACTACAGTCTCCTGAAATCACAACATACATTTTTTCATCCAATCTTCATGATACTTTCAAGTAATGATCAGTACACCAATCCCACTTGGATGCCCAAGTATCGTTCTCCTACGTTGAAGCATCCGTTTGCAGTAACAGTTTGAATTTTTAGGTTTCACTCTGTTTTCTCCTATATTGACAGATGCAGTTCGAACTCTAAATCAAACACTGTTTGTGCTAGCTTCTTGAAACTTGACACAATACAGTAGTTCTACGTTCTATCTCTAAGGTTTGTTTCCTCTTGATTAGCCTTAAGCACAGGCTGGCGAATAACTCATTCAATGAAAGGCGTTGTTAGGCTGCCAAAAAACTACAGTCTCCTGAAATCACAACATACATTTTTTCTTCCAATCTTCATGATACTTTCAAGTAATGATCAGTACATCAATCCCACTTGGATGCCCAAGTTTCGTTCTCCTACGTTGAAGCATCCGTTTGCAGTAACAGTTTGAATTTTTAGGTTTCACTCTGTTTTCTCCTATATTGACAGATGCAGTTCGAACTCTAAATCAAACACGGTTTGTGCTAGCTTCTTGAAACGTGACACAATACAGTAGTTCTACGTTCTATCTCTAAGGTTTGTTTCCTCTTGATGTAGCCTTAAGCACAGGCTGGCGAATAACTCATTCAATGAAAGGCGTTGTTAGGCTGCCAAAAAACTACAGTCTCCTGAAATCACAACATATATTTTTTTTCCGACCTTCCTGATACTTTCAAATAATGAGCAGTACTCCAATCAAACTTGGATGTCCAAGTTTCGTTCTCCTACGTTGAAGCATCCGTTTGCAGTAACAGTTTGAATTTTTAGGTTTCACTGCGTTTTCTTCTATATTGACAGATGCAGTTCGAACTCTAAATCAAACACGGTTTGTGCTAGCTTCTTGAAACGTGACACAATACAGTAGTTCTACGTTCTATCTCTAAGGTTTGTTTCCTCTTGATGTAGCCTAATACAGGGACTCGCGAATAACACTTATATTGAAAGGGATTGCCAAACTTCCAAAAACTAGAGTCTCCTGAAATCTCAACATATATTTTTTCATGCAATCTTCATGATACTTTCAAGTAATGATCAGTACACCAATCCCACTTGGATGCCCAAGTATCGTTCTCCTACGTTGAAGCATCCGTTTGCAGTAACAGTTTGAATTTTTAGGTTTCACTCTGTTTTCTCCTATATTGACAGATGCAGTTCGAACTCTAAATCAAACACGGTTTGTGCTAGCTTCTTGAAACTTGACACAATACAGTAGTTCTACGTTCTATCTCTAAGGTTTGTTTCCTCTTGATGTAGCCTTAAGCACAGGCTGGCGAATAACTCATTCAATGAAAGGCGTTGTTAGGCTGCCAAAAAACTACAGTCTCCTGAAATCACAACATACATTTTTTCTTCCAATCTTCATGATACTTTCAAGTAATGATCAGTACACCAATCCCACTTGGATGCCCAAGTTTCGTTCTCCTACGTTGAAGCATCCGTTTGCAGTAACAGTTTGAATTTTTAGGTTTCACTCTGTTTTCTCCTATATTGACAGATGCAGTTCGAACTCTAAATCAAACACGGTTTGTGCTAGCTTCTTGAAACGTGACACAATACAGTAGTTCTACGTTCTATCTCTAAGGTTTGTTTCCTCTTGATGTAGCCTTAAGCACAGGCTGGCGAATAACTCATTCAATGAAAGGCGTTGTTAGGCTGCCAAAAAACTACAGTCTCTTGAAATCACAACATTTTTTTTTTCCGACCTTCCTGATACTTTCAAATAATGAGCAGTACTCCAATCAAACTTGGATGTCCAAGTTTCGTTCTCCTACGTTGAAGCATCCGTTTGCAGTAACAGTTTGAATTTTTAGGTTTCACTGCGTTTTCTTCTATATTGACAGATGCAGTTAGAACTCTAAATCAAACACGGTTTGTGCTAGCTTCTTGAAACGTGACACAATACAGTAGTTCTACGTTCTATCTCTAAGGTTTGTTTCCTCTTGATGTAGCCTTAAGCACAGGCTGGCGAATAACTCATTCAATGAAAGGCGTTGTTAGGCTGCCAAAAAACTACAGTCTCCTGAAATCACAACATACATTTTTTCATCCAATCTTCATGATACTTTCAAGTAATGATCAGTACACCAATCCCACTTGGATGCCCAAGTATCGTTCTCCTACGTTGAAGCATCCGTTTGCAGTAACAGTTTGAATTTTTAGGTTTCACTCTGTTTTCTCCTATATTGACAGATGCAGTTCGAACTCTAAATCAAACACTGTTTGTGCTAGCTTCTTGAAACTTGACACAATACAGTAGTTCTACGTTCTATCTCTAAGGTTTGTTTCCTCTTGATTAGCCTTAAGCACAGGCTGGCGAATAACTCATTCAATGAAAGGCGTTGTTAGGCTGCCAAAAAACTACAGTCTCCTGAAATCACAACATACATTTTTTCTTCCAATCTTCATGATACTTTCAAGTAATGATCAGTACATCAATCCCACTTGGATGCCCAAGTTTCGTTCTCCTACGTTGAAGCATCCGTTTGCAGTAACAGTTTGAATTTTTAGGTTTCACTCTGTTTTCTCCTATATTGACAGATGCAGTTCGAACTCTAAATCAAACACGGTTTGTGCTAGCTTCTTGAAACGTGACACAATACCGTAGTTCTACGTTCTATCTCTAAGGTTTGTTTCCTCTTGATGTAGCCTTAAGCACAGGCTGGCGAATAACTCATTCAATGAAAGGCGTTGTTAGGCTGCCAAAAAACTACAGTCTCCTGAAATCACAACATATATTTTTTTTCCGACCTTCCTGATACTTTCAAATAATGAGCAGTACTCCAATCAAACTTGGATGTCCAAGTTTCGTTCTCCTACGTTGAAGCATCCGTTTGCAGTAACAGTTTGAATTTTTAGGTTTCACTGCGTTTTCTTCTATATTGACAGATGCAGTTCGAACTCTAAATCAAACACGGTTTGTGCTAGCTTCTTGAAACGTGACACAATACAGTAGTTCTACGTTCTATCTCTAAGGTTTGTTTCCTCTTGATGTAGCCTAATACAGGGACTCGCGAATAACACTTATATTGAAAGGGATTGCCAAACTTCCAAAAACTAGAGTCTCCTGAAATCTCAACATATATTTTTTCATGCAATCTTCATGATACTTTCAAGTAATGATCAGTACACCAATCCCACTTGGATGCCCAAGTATCGTTCTCCTACGTTGAAGCATCCGTTTGCAGTAACAGTTTGAATTTTTAGGTTTCACTCTGTTTTCTCCTATATTGACAGATGCAGTTCGAACTCTAAATCAAACACGGTTTGTGCTAGCTTCTTGAAACTTGACACAATACAGTAGTTCTACGTTCTATCTCTAAGGTTTGTTTCCTCTTGATGTAGCCTTAAGCACAGGCTGGCGAATAACTCATTCAATGAAAGGCGTTGTTAGGCTGCCAAAAAACTACAGTCTCCTGAAATCACAACATACATTTTTTCTTCCAATCTTCATGATACTTTCAAGTAATGATCAGTACACCAATCCCACTTGGATGCCCAAGTTTCGTTCTCCTACGTTGAAGCATCCGTTTGCAGTAACATTTTTAATTTTTAGGTTTCACTCTGTTTTCTCCTATATTGACAGATGCAGTTCGAACTCTAAATCAAACACGGTTTGTGCTAGCTTCTTGAAACGTGACACAATACAGTAGTTCTACGTTCTATCTCTAAGGTTTGTTTCCTCTTGATGTAGCCTTAAGCACAGGCTGGCGAATAACTCATTCAATGAAAGGCGTTGTTAGGCTGCCAAAAAACTACAGTCTCTTGAAATCACAACATTTTTTTTTTCCGACCTTCCTGATACTTTCAAATAATGAGCAGTACTCCAATCAAACTTGGATGTCCAAGTTTCGTTCTCCTATGTTGAAGCATCCGTTTGCAGTAACAGTTTGAATTTTTAGGTTTCACTGCGTTTTCTTCTATATTGACAGATGCAGTTCGAACTCTAAATCAAACACGGTTTGTGCTAGCTTCTTGAAACGTGACACAATACAGTAGTTCTACGTTCTATCTCTAAGGTTTGTTTCCTCTTGATGTAGCCTTAAGCACAGGCTGGCGAATAACTCATTCAATGTAAGGCGTTGTTAGGCTGCCAAAAAACTACAGTCTCCTGAAATCACAACATACATTTTTTCATCCAATCTTCATGATACTTTCAAGTAATGATCAGTACACCAATCCCACTTGGATGCCCAAGTTTCGTTCTCCTACGTTGAAGCATCCGTTTGCAGTAACAGTTTGAATTTTTAGGTTTCACTCTGTTTTCTCCTATATTGACAGATGCAGTTCGAACTCTAAATCAAACACTGTTTGTGCTAGCTTCTTGAAACTTGACACAATACAGTAGTTCTACGTTCTATCTCTAAGGTTTGTTTCCTCTTGATGTAGCCTTAAGCACAGGCTGGCGAATAACTCATTCAATGAAAGGCGTTGTTAGGCTGCCAAAAAACTACAGTCTCCTGAAATCACAACATACATTTTTTCTTCCAATCTTCATGATACTTTCAAGTAATGATCAGTACATCAATCCCACTTGGATGCCCAAGTTTCGTTCTCCTACGTTGAAGCATCCGTTTGCAGTAACAGTTTGAATTTTTAGGTTTCACTCTGTTTTCTCCTATATTGACAGATGCAGTTCGAACTCTAAATCAAACACGGTTTGTGCTAGCTTCTTGAAACGTGACACAATACAGTAGTTCTACGTTCTATCTCTAAGGTTTGTTTCCTCTTGATGTAGCCTTAAGCACAGGCTGGCGAATAACTCATTCAATGAAAGGCGTTGTTAGGCTGCCAAAAAACTACAGTCTCCTGAAATCACAACATATATTTTTTTTCCGACCTTCCTGATACTTTCAAGTAATGAGCAGTACTCCAATCAAACTTGGATGTCCAAGTTTCGTTCTCCTACGTTGAAGCATCCGTTTGCAGTAACAGTTTGAATTTTTAGGTTTCACTGAGTTTTCTTCTATATTGACAGATGCAGTTAGAACTCTAAATCAAACACGGTTTGTGCTAGCTTCTTAAAACGTGACACAATACAGTAGTTCTACGTTCTATCTCTAAGGTTTGTTTCCTCTTGATGTAGCCTAATACAGGGACTCGCGAATAACAGTTATATTGAAAGGGATTGCCAAACTTCCAAAAACTAGAGTCTCCTGAAATCTCAACATATATTTTTTCATCCAATCTTCATGATACTTTCAAGTAATGATCATTACACCAATCCCACTTGGATTCCCAAGTATCGTTCTCCTACGTTGAAGCATCCGTTTGCAGTAACAGTTTGAATTTTTAGGTTTCACTGCGTTTTCTTCTATATTGACAGATGCAGTTCGAACTCTAAATCAAACACGGTTTGTGCTAGCTTCTTGAAACGTGACACAATACAGTAGTTCTACGTTCTATCTCTAAGGTTTGTTTCCTCTTGATGTAGCCTAATACAGGGACTCGCGAATAACACTTATATTGAAAGGGATTGCCAAACTTCCAAAAACTAGAGTCTCCTGAAATCTCAACATACATTTTTTTCATCCAATCTTCATGATACTTTCAAGTAATGATAAGTACACCAATCCCACTTGGATGCCCAAGTATCGTTCTCCTACGTTGAAGCATCCGTTTGCAGTAACAGTTTGAATTTTTAGGTTTCACTCTGTTTTCTCCTATATTGACAGATTCAGTTCGAACTCTAAATCAAACACGGTTTGTGCTAGCTTCTTGAAACTTGACACAATACAGTAGTTCTACGTTCTATCTCTAAGGTTTGTTTCCTCTTGATGTAGCCTTAAGCACAGGCTGGCGAATAACTCATTCAATGAAAGGCGGTGTTAGGCTGCCAAAAAACTACAGTCTCCTGAAATCACAACATATATTTTTTTTCCGACCTTCCTGATACTTTCAAATAATGAGCAGTACTACAATCAAACTTGGATGTCCAAGTTTCGTTCTCCTACGTTGAAGCATCCGTTTGCAGTAACAGTTTGAATTTTTCGGTTTCACTGCGTTTTCTTCTATATTGACAGATGCAGTTAGAACTCTAAATCAAACACGGTTTGTGCTAGCTTCTTGAAACGTGACACAATACAGTAGTTCTACGTTCTATCTCTAAGGTTTGTTTCCTCTTGATGTAGCCTAATACAGGGACTCGCGAATAACACTTATATTGAAAGGGATTTCCAACCTTCCAAAAACTAGAGTCTCCTGAAATCTCTACATACATTTTTTTCATCCAATCTTCATGATACTTTCAAGTAATGATCAGTACACCAATCCTTCTTGGATGCCCAAGTATCGTTCTCCTACGTTGAAGCATCCGTTTGCAGTAACAGTTTGAATTTTTAGGTTTCACTCTGTTTTCTCCTATATTGACAGATGCAGTTCGAACTGAAAATCAAACACGGTTTGTGCTAGCTTCTTGAAACTTGACACAATACAGTAGTTCTACGTTCTATCTCTAAGGTTTGTTTCCTCTTGATGTAGCCTTAAGCACAGGCTGGCGAATAACTCATTCAATGAAAGGCGTTGTTAGGCTGCCAAAAAACTACAGTCTCCTGAAATCACAACATACATTTTTTCATCCAATCTTCATGATACTTTCAAGTAATGATCAGTACACCAATCCCACTTGGATGCCCAAGTTTCGTTCTCCTACGTTGAAGCATCCGTTTGCAGTAACAGTTTGAATTTTTAGGTTTCACTCTGTTTTCTCCTATATTGACAGATGCAGTTCGAACTCTAAATCAAACACGGTTTGTGCTAGCTTCTTGAAACTTGACACAATACAGTAGTTCTACGTTCTATCTCTAAGGTTTGCTTCCTCTTGATGTAGCCTAATGCAGGGACAGGCGAATAACACTTATATTGAAAGGGGTTGCCAAACTTCCAAAAACTAGAGTCTCCTGAAATCTCAACATATATTTTTTCATCCAATCTTCATGATACTTTCAAGTAATGATCAGTACACCAATCCCACTTGGATGCCCAAGTATCGTTCTCCTACGTTGAAGCATCCGTTTGCAGTAACAGTTTGAATTTTTAGGTTTCACTCTGTTTTCTCCTATATTGACAGATGCAGTTCGAACTCTAAATCAAACACGGTTTGTGCTAGCTTCTTGAAACTTGACACAATACAGTAGTTCTACGTTCTATCTCTAAGGTTTGTTTCCTCTTGATGTAGCCTTAAGCACAGGCTGGCGAATAACTCATTCAATGAAAGGCGTTGTTAGGCTGCCAAAAAACTACAGTCTCCTGAAATCACAACATACATTTTTTCTTCCAATCTTCATGATACTTTCAAGTAATGATCAGTACACCAATCCCACTTGGATGCCCAAGTTTCGTTCTCCTACGTTGAAGCATCCGTTTGCAGTAACAGTTTGAATTTTTAGGTTTCACTCTGTTTTCTCCTATATTGACAGATGCAGTTCGAACTCTAAATCAAACACGGTTTGTGCTAGCTTCTTGAAACGTGACACAATACAGTAGTTCTACGTTCTATCTCTAAGGTTTGTTTCCTCTTGATGTAGCCTTAAGCACAGGCTGGCGAATAACTCATTCAATGAAAGGCGTTGTTAGGCTGCCAAAAAACTACAGTCTCCTGAAATCACAACATACATTTTTTTAATCCAATCTTCATGATACTTTCAAGTAATGATCAGTACACCAATCCCACTTGGATGCCCAAGTTTCGTTCTCCTACGTTGAAGCATCCGTTTGCAGTAACAGTTTGAATTTTTAGGTTCCACTGCGTTTTCTTCTATATTGACAGATGCAGTTAGAACTCTAAATCAAACACGGTTTGTGCTAGCTTCTTGAAACGTGACACAATACAGTAGTTCTACGTTCTATGTCTAAGGTTTGTTTCCTCTTGATGTAGCCTTAAGCACAGGCTGGCGAATAACTCATTCAATGAAAGGCGTTGTTAGGCTGCCAAAAAAGTACAGTCTCCTGAAATCACAACATATATTTTTTTTCCGACCTTCCTGATACTTTCAAATAATGAGCAGTACTCCAATCAAACTTGGATGTCCAAGTTTCGTTCTCCTACGTTGAAGCATCCGTTTGCAGTAACAGTTTGAATTTTTAGGTTTCACTGCGTTTTCTTCTATATTGACAGATGCAGTTAGAACTCTAAATCAAACACGGTTTGTGCTAGCTTCTTGAAACGTGACACAATACAGTAGTTCTACGTTCTATCTCTAAGGTTTGTTTCCTCTTGATGTAGCCTTAAGCACAGGCTGGCGAATAACTCATTCAATGAAAGGCGTTGTTAGGCTGCCAAAAAACTACAGTCTCCTGAAATCACAACATACATTTTTTCATCCAATCTTCATGATACTTTCAAGTAATGATCAGTACACCAATCCCACTTGGATGCCCAAGTTTCGTTCTCCTACGTTGAAGCATCCGTTTGCAGTAACAGTTTGAATTTTTAGGTTTCACTCTGTTTTCTCCTATATTGACAGATGCAGTTCGAACTCTAAATCAAACACGGTTTGTGCTAGCTTCTTGAAACTTGACACAATACAGTAGTTCTACGTTCTATCTCTAAGGTTTGTTTCCTCTTGATGTAGCCTTAAGCACAGGCTGGCGAATAACTCATTCAATGAAAGGCGTTGTTAGGCTGCCAAAAAACTACAGTCTCCTGAAATCACAACATACATTTTTTCATCCAATCTTCATGATACTTTCAAGTAATGATCAGTACACCAATCCCACTTGGATGCCCAAGTTTCGTTCTCCTACGTTGAAGCATCCGTTTGCAGTAACAGTTTGAATTTTTAGGTTTCACTGCGTTTTCTTCTATATTGACAGATGCAGTTAGAACTCTAAATCAAACACGGTTTGTGCTAGCTTCTTGAAACGTGACACAATACAGTAGTTCTACGTTCTATCTCTAAGGTTTGTTTCCTCTTGATGTAGCCTTAAGCACAGGCTGGCGAATAACTCATTCAATGAAAGGCGTTGTTAGGCTGCCAAAAAACTACAGTCTCCTGAAATCACAACATACATTTTTTCATCCAATCTTCATGATACTTTCAAGTAATGATCAGTACACCAATCCCACTTGGATGCCCAAGTTTCGTTCTCCTACGTTGAAGCATCCGTTTGCAGTAACAGTTTGAATTTTTAGGTTTCACTCTGTTTTAACCTATATTGACAGATGCAGTTCGAACTCTAAATCAAACACGGTTTGTGCTAGCTTCTTGAAACTTGACACAATACAGTAGTTCTACGTTCTATCTCTAAGGTTTGTTTCCCCTTGATGTAGCCTTAAGCACAGGCTGGCGAATAACTCATTCAATGAAAGGCGTTGTTAGGCTGCCAAAAAACTACAGTCTCCTGAAATCACAACATACATTTTTTCATCCAATCTTCATGATACTTTCAAGTAATGATCAGTACACCAATCCCACTTGGATGCCCAAGTTTCGTTCTCCTACGTTGAAGCATCCGTTTGCAGTAACAGTTTGAATTTTTAGGTTTCACTCTGTTTTCTCCTATATTGACAGATGCAGTTCGATCTCTAAATCAAACACGGTTTGTGCTAGCTTCTTGAAACGTGACACAATACCGTAGTTCTACGTTCTATCTCTAAGGTTTGTTTCCTCTTGATGTAGCCTTAAGCACAGGCTGGCGAATAACTCATTCAATGAAAGGCGTTGTTAGGCTGCCAAAAAACTACAGTCTCCTGAAATCACAACATATATTTTTTTTCCGACCTTACTGATACTTTCAAATAATGAGCAGTACTCCAATCAAACTTGGATGTCCAAGTTTCGTTCTCCTACGTTGAAGCATCCGTTTGCAGTAACAGTTTGAATTTTTAGGTTCCACTGCGTTTTCTTCTATATTGACAGATGCAGTTAGAACTCTAAATCAAACACGGTTTGTGCTAGCTTCTTGAAACGTGACACAATACAGTAGTTCTACGTTCTATCTCTAAGGTTTGTTTCCTCTTGATGTAGCCTAATACAGGGACTCGCGAATAACACTTATATTGAATGGGATTGCCAAACTTCCAAAAACTAGAGTCTCCTGAAACCTCAACATACATTTTTTTCATCCAAACTTCATGATACTTTCAAGTAATGATCAGTACACCAATCCCACTTGGATGCCCAAGTATCGTTCTCCTACGTTGAAGCATCCGTTTGCAGTAACAGTTTGAATTTTTAGGTTTCACTCTGTTTTCTCCTATATTGACAGATGCAGTTCGAACTCTAAATCAAACACGGTTTGTGCTAGCTTCTTGAAACTTGACACAATACAGTAGTTCTACGTTCTATCTCTAAGGTTTGTTTCCTCTTGATGTAGCCTTAAGCACAGGCTGGCGAATAACTCATTCAATGAAAGGCGTTGTTAGGCTGCCAAAAAACTACAGTCTCCTGAAATCACAACATATATTTTTTTTCCGACCTTCCTGATACTTTCAAATAATGAGCAGTACTCCAATCAAACTTGGATGTCCAAGTTTCGTTCTCCTACGTTGAAGCATCCGTTTGCAGTAACAGTTTGAATTTTTAGGTTTCACTCTGTTTTCTCCTATATTGACAGATGCAGTTCGAACTCTAAATCAAACACGGTTTGTGCTAGCTTCTTGAAACTTGACACAATACAGTAGTTCTACGTTCTATCTCTAAGGTTTGTTTCCTCTTGATGTAGCCTTAAGCACAGGCTGGCGAATAACTCATTCAATGAAAGGCGTTGTTAGGCTGCCAAAAAACTACAGTCTCCTGAAATCAAAACATATATTTTTTTTCCGACCTTCCTGATACTTTCAAATAATGAGCAGTACTCCAATCAAACTTGGATGTCCAAGTTTCGTTCTCCTACGTTGAAGCATCCGTTTGCAGTAACAGTTTGAATTTTTAGGTTTCACTGCGTTTTCTTCTATATTGACAGATGCAGTTAGAACTCTAAATCAAACACGGTTTGTGCTAGCTTCTTGAAACGTGACACAATACAGTAGTTCTACGTTCTATCTCTAAGATTTGTTTCCTCTTGATGTAGCCTAATACAGGGACTCGCGAATAACACTTATATTGAAAGGGGTTGCCAAACTTCCAAAAACTAGAGTCTCCTGAAATCTCAACATACATTTTTTCATCCAATCTTCATGATACTTTCAAGTAATGATCAGTACACCAATCCCACTTGGATGCCCAAGTTTCATTCTCCTACGTTGAAGCATCCGTTTGCAGTAACAGTTTGAATTTTTAGGTTTCACTCTGTTTTCTCCTATATTGACAGATGCAGTCCGAACTCTAAATCAAACACGGTTTGTGCTAGCTTCTTGAAACTTGACACAATACAGTAGTTCTACGTTCTATCTCTAAGGTTTGTTTCCTCTTGATGTAGCCTTAAGCACAGACTGGCGAATAACTCATTCATTGAAAGGAGTTGTTAGGCTGCCAAAAACTACAGTCTCCTGAAATCACAACATATATTTTTTTTCCGACCTTCCTGATATGTTCAAATAATGAGCAGTACACCCATCAAACTTGGATGCCCAAGTTTCGTTCTCCTACGTTGAAGCATCCGTTTGCAGTAAGTTTGAATTTTTAGGTTTCACTGCGTTTTCTTCTATATTGACAGATGCAGTTCGAACTCAAAATCAAACACGGTTTGTGCTAGCTTCCTGAAACTTGACACAATACAGTAGTTCTACGTTCTATCTCTAAGGTTTGTTTCCTCTTGATGTAGCCTAATGCAGGGACTGGGGAATAACACTTATATTGAAAGGGGTTGCCAAACTTCCAAAAACTAGAGTCTCCTGAAATCTCAACATATATTTTTTCATCCAATCTTCATGATACTTTCAAATAATGATCAGTACACCAATCAGACTTGGGTGCCCAAGTTTCGTTCTCCTACGTTGAAGCATCCGTTTGCAGTAACAGTTTGAAATTTTAGGTTTCACTCTGTTTTCTCCTATATTGACAGCTGCAGTTCGAACTCTAAATCAAACACGGTTTGTGCTAGCTTCATGAAACTTGACACAATACAGTAGTTCTACGTTCTATCTCTAAGGTTTGTTTCCTCTTGATGTAGCCTTAAGCAGAGACTGGCGAATAACTCACTCAATGAAAGGCGTTGTTAGGCTGCCAAAAAAATACAGTCTCCTGAAATCACAACATATATTTTTTCCGACCTTCATGATACTTTCAAGTAATGAGCAGTACTCCAATCAAACTTGGATTTCCAAGTTTCGTTCTCCTACGTTGAAGCATTCGTTTGCAGTACCAGTATGAATTTTTTAGTTTCACTGCGTTTTCTTCTATATTGACAGATGCAGTTAGAACTCTAAATCAAACATGGTTTGTGCTAGCTTCTTGAAACTTGACACAATACAGTAGTTCTACGTTCTATCTCTAAGGTTTGTTTCCTCTTGATGTAGCCTTAAGCACAGACTGGCGAATAACTCATTCATTGAAAGGAGTTGTTAGGCTGCCAAAAAACTACAGTCTCCTGAAATCACAACATATATTTTTTTTCCGACCTTCCTGATATGTTCAAATAATGAGCAGTACACCCATCAAACTTGGATGCCCAAGTTTCGTTCTCCTACGTTGAAGCATCCGTTTGCAGTAACAGTTTGAATTTTTAGGTTTCACTGCGTTTTCTTTTTATTGACAGATGCAGTTCGAACTCTAAATCAAACACGGTTTGTGCTAGCTTCCTGAAACTTGACACAATACAGTAGTTCTACGTTCTATCTCTAAGTTTTGTTTCCTCTTGATGTAGCCTAATGCAGGGACTGGCGAATAACTCATTCATTGAAAGGAGTTGTTAGGCTGCCAAAAAACTACAGTCTCCTGAAATCACAACATATATTTTTTTTCCGACCTTCCTGATACTTTCAAATAATGAGCAGTACTCCAATCAAACTTGGATGTCCAAGTTTCGTTCTCCTACGTTGAAGCATCCGTTTGCAGTAACAGTTTGAATTTTTAGGTTTCACTGCGTTTTCTTCTATATTGACAGATGCAGTTAGAACTCTAAATCAAACACGGTTTGTGCTAGCTTCTTGAAACGTGACACAATACAGTAGTTCTACGTTCTATCTCTAAGATTTGTTTCCTCTTGATGTAGCCTAATACAGGGACTCGCGAATAACACTTATATGAAAGGGGTTGCCAAACTTCCAAAAACTAGAGTCTCCTGAAATCTCAACATACATTTTTTCATCCAATCTTCATGATACTTTCAAGTAATGATCAGTACACCAATCCCACTTGGATGCCCAAGTTTCGTTCTCCTACGTTGAAGCATCCGTTTGCAGTAACAGTTTGAATTTTTAGGTTTCACTCTGTTTTCTCCTATATTGACAGATGCAGTCCGAACTCTAAATCAAACACGGTTTGTGCTAGCTTCTTGAAACTTGACACAATACAGTAGTTCTACGTTCTATCTCTAAGGTTTGTTTCCTCTTGATGTAGCCTTAAGCACAGACTGGCGAATAACTCATTCATTGAAAGGAGTTGTTAGGCTGCCAAAAAACTACATTCTCCTGAAATCACAACATATATTTTTTTTCCGACCTTCCTGATATGTTCAAATAATGAGCAGTACACCCATCAAACTTGGATGCCCAAGTTTCGTTCTCCTACGTTGAAGCATCCGTTTGCAGTAACAGTTTGAATTTTTAGGTTTCACTGCGTTTTCTTCTATATTGACAGATGCAGTTCGAACTCAAAATCAAACACGGTTTGTGCTAGCTTCCTGAAACTTGACACAATACAGTAGTTCTACGTTCTATCTCTAAGGTTTGTTTCCTCTTGATGTAGCCTAATGCAGGGACTGGGGAATAACACTTATATTGAAAGGGTTGCCAAACTTCCAAAAACTAGAGTCTCCTGAAATCTCAACATATATTTTTTCATCCAATCTTCATGATACTTTCAAATAATGATCAGTACACCAATCCCACTTGGATGCCCAAGTTTCGTTCTCCTACGTTGAAGCATCCGTTTGCAGTAACAGTTTGAATTTTTAGGTTTCACTCTGTTTTCTCCTATATTGACAGATGCAGTTCGAACTCTAAATCAAACACGGTTTGTGCTAGCTTCTTGAAACGTGACACAATACAGTAGTTCTACGTTCTATCTCTAAGGTTTGTTTCCTCTTGATGTAGCCTTAAGCACAGGCTGGCGAATAACTCATTCAATGAAAGGCGTTGTTAGGCTGCCAAAAAACTACAGTCTCCTGAAATCACAACATATATTTTTTTTCTGACCTTCCTGATACTTTCAAATAATGAGCAGTACTCCAATCAAACTTGGATGTCCAAGTTTCGTTCTCCTACGTTGAAGCATCCGTTTGCAGTAACAGTTTGAATTTTTAGGTTTCACTGCGTTTTCTTCTATATTGACAGATGCAGTTAGAACTCTAAATCAAACACGGTTTGTGCTAGCTTCTTGAAACGTGACACAATGCAGTAGTTCTACGTTCTATCTCTAAGGTTTGTTTCCTCTTGATGTAGCCTAATACAGGGACTCGCGAATAACAGTTATATTGAAAGGGATTGCCAAACTTCCAAAAAACTAGAGTCTCCTGAAATCTCAACATATATTTTTTCATCCAATCTTCATGATACTTTCAAGTAATGATCATTACACCAATCCCACTTGGATTCCCAAGTATCGTTCTCCTACGTTGAAGCATCCGTTTGCAGTAAGAGTTTGAATTTTTAGGTTTCACTGCGTTTTCTTCTATATTGACAGATGCAGTTAGAACTCTAAATCAAACACGGTTTGTGCTAGCTTCTTGAAACGTGACACAATACAGTAGTTCTACGTTCTATCTCTAAGGTTTGTTTCCTCTTGATGTAGCCTAATACAGGGACTCGCGAATAACACTTATATTGAAAGGGATTGCCAAACTTCCAAAAACTAGAGTCTCCTGAAATCTCAACATACATTTTTTTCATCCAATCTTCATGATACTTTCAAGTAATGATAAGTACACCAATCCCACTTGGATGCCCAAGTATCGTTCTCCTACGTTGAAGCATCCGTTTGCAGTAACAGTTTGAATTTTTAGGTTTCACTCTGTTTTCTCCTACATTGACAGATGCAGTTCGAACTCTAAATCAAACACGGTTTGTGCTAGCTTCTTGAAACTTGACACAATACAGTAGTTCTACGTTCTATCTCTAAGGTTTGTTTCCTCTTGATGTAGCCTTAAGCACAGGCTGGCGAATAACTCATTCAATGAAAGGCGGTGTTAGGCTGCCAAAAAACTACAGTCTCCTGAAATCACAACATATATTTTTTTTCCGACCTTCCTGATACTTTCAAATAATGAGCAGTACTCCAATAAACTTGGATGTCCAAGTTTCGTTCTCCTACGTTGAAGCATCCGTTTGCAGTAACAGTTTGAATTTTTAGGTTTCACTGCGTTTTCTTCTATATTGACAGATGCAGTTAGAACTCTAAATCAAACACGGTTTGTGCTAGCTTCTTGAAACGTGACACAATACAGTAGTTCTACGTTCTATCTCTAAGGTTTGTTTCCTCTTGATGTAGCCTAATACAGGGACTCGCGAATAACACTTATATTGAAAGGGATTTCCAACCTTCCAAAAACTAGAGTCTCCTGAAATCTCTACATACATTTTTTTCATCCAATCTTCATGATACTTTCAAGTAATGATCAGTACACCAATCCTTCTTGGATGCCCAAGTATCGTTCTCCTACGTTGAAGCATCCGTTTGCAGTAACAGTTTGAATTTTTAGGTTTCACTCTGTTTTCTCCTATATTGACAGATGCAGTTCGAACTCTAAATCAAACACGGTTTGTGCTAGCTTCTTGAAACGTGACACAATACAGTAGTTCTACGTTCTGTCTCTAAGGTTTGTTTCCTCTTGATGTAGCCTTAAGCACAGGCTGGCGAATAACTCATTCAATGAAAGGCGTTGTTAGGCTGCCAAAAAACTACAGTCTCCTGAAATCACAACATACATTTTTTCATCCAATCTTCATGATACTTTCAAGTAATGATCAGTACACCAATCCCACTTGGATGCCCAAGTTTCGTTCTCCTACGTTGAAGCATCCGTTTGCAGTAACAGTTTGAATTTTTAGGTTTCACTCTGTTTTCTCCTATATTGACAGATGCAGTTCGAACTCTAAATCAAACACGGTTTGTGCTAGCTTCTTGAAACTTGACACAATACAGTAGTTCTACGTTCTATCTCTAAGGTTTGTTTCCTCTTGATGTAGCCTTAAGCACAGGCTGGCGAATAACTCATTCAATGAAAGGCGTTGTTAGGCTGCCAAAAAACTACAGTCTCCTGAAATCACAACATATATTTTTTTTCCGACCTTACTGATACTTTCAAATAATGAGCAGTACTCCAATCAAACTTGGATGTCCAAGTTTCGTTCTCCTACGTTGAAGCATCCGTTTGCAGTAACAGTTTGAATTTTTAGGTTTCACTGCGTTTTCTTCTATATTGACAGATGCAGTTAGAACTCTAAATCAAACACGCTTTGTGCTAGCTTCTTGAAACGTGACACAATACAGTAGTTCTACGTTCTATCTCTAAGGTTTTTTTCCTCTTGATGTAGCCTAATACAGGGACTCGCGAATAACACTTATATTGAAAGGGATTGCCAAACTTCCAAAAACTAGAGTTTCCTGAAATCTCAACATATATTTTTTCATCCAATTTTCATGATACTTTCAAGTAATGATCAGTACACCAATCCCACTTGGATGCCCAAGTATCGTTCTCCTACGTTGAAGCATCCGTTTGCAGTAACAGTTTGAATTTTTAGGTTTCACTCTGTTTTCTCCTATATTGACAGATGCAGTTCGAACTCTAAATCAAACACGGTTTGTGCTAGCTTCTTGAAACTTGACACAATACAGTAGTTCTACGTTCTATCTCTAAGGTTTGTTTCCTCTTGATGTAGCCTTAAGCACAGGCTGGCGAATAACTCATTCAATGAAAGGCGTTGTTAGGCTGCCAAAAAACTACAGTCTCCTGAAATCACAACATACATTTTTTCATCCAATCTTCCTGATACTTTCAAGTAATGATCAGTACACCAATCCCACTTGGATGCCCAAGTTTCGTTCTCCTACGTTGAAGCATCCGTTTGCAGTAACAGTTTGAATTTTTAGGTTTCACTCTGTTTTCTCCTATATTGACAGATGCAGTTCGAACTCTAAATCAAACACGGTTTGTGCTAGCTTCTTGAAACGTGACACAATACATTAGTTCTACGTTCTATCTCTAAGGTTTGTTTCCTCTTGATGTAGCCTTAAGCACAGGCTGGCGAATAACTCATTCAATGAAAGGCGTTGTTAGGCTTCCAAAAAACTACAGTCTCCTGAAATCACAACATATATTTTTTTTCCGACCTTCCTGATACTTTCAAATATGAGCAGTACTCCAATCAAACTTGGATGTCCAAGTTTCGTTCTCCTACGTTGAAGCATCCGTTTGCAGTAACAGTTTGAATTTTTAGGTTTCACTGCGTTTTCTTCTATATTGACAGATGCAGTTCGAACTCAAAATCAAACACGGTTTGTGCTAGCTTCCTGAAACTTGACACAATACAGTAGTTCTACGTTCTATCTCTAAGGTTTGTTTCCTCTTGATGTAGCCTAATGCAGGGACTGGCGAATAACACTTATATTGAAAGGGGTTGCCAAACTTCCAAAAACTAGAGTCTCCTGAAATCTCAACATATATTTTTTCATCCAATCTTCATGATACTTTCAAGTAATGATCAGTACACCAATCCCACTTGGATGCCCAAGTTTCGTTCTCCTACGTTGAAGCATCCGTTTGCAGTAACAGTTTGAATTTTTAGGTTTCACTCTGTTTTCTCCTATATTGACAGATGCAGTTCGAACTCTAAATCAAACACGGTTTGTGCTAGCTTCTTGAAACGTGACACAATACAGTAGTTCTAGGTTCTATCTCTAAGGTTTGTTTCCTCTTGATGTAGCCTTAAGCACAGGCTGGCGAATAACTCATTCAATGAAAGGCGTTGTTAGGCTGCCAAAAAACTACAGTCTCCTGAAATCACAACATATATTTTTTTTCCGACCTTCCTGATACTTTCAAATAATGAGCAGTACTCCAATCAAACTTGGATGTCCAAGTTTCGTTCTCCTACGTTGAAGCATCCGTTTGCAGTAACAGTTTGAATTTTTAGGTTTCACTGCGTTTTCTTCTATATTGACAGATGCAGTTAGAACTCTAAATCAAACACGGTTTGTGCTAGCTTCTTGAAACGTGACACAATGCAGTAGTTCTACGTTCTATCTCTAAGGTTTGTTTCCTCTTGATGTAGCCTAATACAGGGACTCGCGAATAACAGTTATATTGAAAGGGATTGCCAAACTTCCAAAAACTAGAGTCTCCTGAAATCTCAACATATATTTTTTCATCCAATCTTCATGATACTTTCAAGTAATGATCATTACACCAATCCCACTTGGATTCCCAAGTATCGTTCTCCTACGTTGAAGCATCCGTTTGCAGTAACAGTTTGAATTTTTAGGTTTCACTGCGTTTTCTTCTATATTGACAGATGCAGTTCGAACTCTAAATCAAACACGGTTTGTGCTAGCTTCTTGAAACGTGACACAATACAGTAGTTCTACGTTCTATCTCTAAGGTTTGTTTCCTCTTGATGTAGCCTAATACAGGGACTCGCGAATAACACTTATATTGAAAGGGATTGCCAAACTTCCAAAAACTAGAGTCTCCTGAAATCTCAACATACATTTTTTTCATCCAATCTTCATGATACTTTCAAGTAATGATAAGTACACCAATCCCACTTGGATGCCCAAGTATCGTTCTCCTACGTTGAAGCATCCGTTTGCAGTAACAGTTTGAATTTTTAGGTTTCACTCTGTTTTCTCCTATATTGACAGATGCAGTTCGAACTCTAAATCAAACACGGTTTGTGCTAGCTTCTTGAAACTTGACACAATACAGTAGTTCTACGTTCTATCTCTAAGGTTTGTTTCCTCTTGATGTAGCCTTAAGCACAGGCTGGCGAATAACTCATTCAATGAAAGGCGGTGTTAGGCTGCCAAAAAACTACAGTCTCCTGAAATCACAACATATATTTTTTTTCCGACCTTCCTGATACTTTCAAATAATGAGCAGTACTCCAATAAACTTGGATGTCCAAGTTTCGTTCTCCTACGTTGAAGCATCCGTTTGCAGTAACAGTTTGAATTTTTTAGGTTTCACTGCGTTTTCTTCTATATTGACAGATGCAGTTAGAACTCTAAATCAAACATTGTTTGTGCTAGCTTCTTGAAACGTGACACAATACAGTAGTTCTACGTTCTATCTCTAAGGTTTGTTCCTCTTGATGTAGCCTAATACAGGGACTCGCGAATAACACTTATATTGAAAGGGATTTCCAACCTTCCAAAAACTAGAGTCTCCTGAAATCTCAACATATATTTTTTCATCCAATTTTCATGATACTTTCAAGTAATGATCAGTACACCAATCCCACTTGGATGCCCAAGTATCGTTCTCCTACGTTGAAGCATCCGTTTGCAGTAACAGTTTGAATTTTTAGGTTTCACTCTGTTTTCTCCTATATTGACAGATGCAGTTCGAACTCTAAATCAAACACGGTTTGTGCTAGCTTCTTGAAACTTGACACAATACAGTAGTTCTACGTTCTATCTCTAAGGTTTGTTTCCTCTTGATGTAGCCTTAAGCACAGGCTGGCGAATAACTCATTCAATGAAAGGCGTTGTTAGGCTGCCAAAAAACTACAGTCTCCTGAAATCACAACATACATTTTTTCATCCAATCTTCCTGATACTTTCAAGTAATGATCAGTACACCAATCCCACTTGGATGCCCAAGTTTCGTTCTCCTACGTTGAAGCATCCGTTTGCAGTAACAGTTTGAATTTTTAGGTTTCACTCTGTTTTCTCCTATATTGACAGATGCAGTTCGAACTCTAAATCAAACACGGTTTGTGCTAGCTTCTTGAAACGTGACACAATACATTAGTTCTACGTTCTATCTCTAAGGTTTGTTTCCTCTTGATGTAGCCTTAAGCACAGGCTGGCGAATAACTCATTCAATGAAAGGCGTTGTTAGGCTTCCAAAAAACTACAGTCTCCTGAAATCACAACATATATTTTTTTTCCGACCTTCCTGATACTTTCAAATAATGAGCAGTACTCCAATCAAACTTGGATGTCCAAGTTTCGTTCTCCTACGTTGAAGCATCCGTTTGCAGTAACAGTTTGAATTTTTAGGTTTCACTGCGTTTTCTTCTATATTGACAGATGCAGTTCGAACTCAAAATCAAACACGGTTTGTGCTAGCTTCCTGAAACTTGACACAATACAGTAGTTCTACGTTCTATCTCTAAGGTTTGTTTCCTCTTGATGTAGCCTAATGCAGGGACTGGCGAATAACACTTATATTGAAAGGGGTTGCCAAACTTCCAAAAACTAGAGTCTCCTGAAATCTCAACATATATTTTTTCATCCAATCTTCATGATACTTTCAAGTAATGATCAGTACACCAATCCCACTTGGATGCCCAAGTTTCGTTCTCCTACGTTGAAGCATCCGTTTGCAGTAACAGTTTGAATTTTTAGGTTTCACTCTGTTTTCTCCTATATTGACAGATGCAGTTCGAACTCTAAATCAAACACGGTTTGTGCTAGCTTCTTGAAACGTGACACAATACAGTAGTTCTAGGTTCTATCTCTAAGGTTTGTTTCCTCTTGATGTAGCCTTAAGCACAGGCTGGCGAATAACTCATTCAATGAAAGGCGTTGTTAGGCTGCCAAAAAACTACAGTCTCCTGAAATCACAACATATATTTTTTTTCCGACCTTCCTGATACTTTCAAATAATGAGCAGTACTCCAATCAAACTTGGATGTCCAAGTTTCGTTCTCCTACGTTGAAGCATCCGTTTGCAGTAACAGTTTGAATTTTTAGGTTTCACTGCGTTTTCTTCTATATTGACAGATGCAGTTAGAACTCTAAATCAAACACGGTTTGTGCTAGCTTCTTGAAACGTGACACAATGCAGTAGTTCTACGTTCTATCTCTAAGGTTTGTTTCCTCTTGATGTAGCCTAATACAGGGACTCGCGAATAACAGTTATATTGAAAGGGATTGCCAAACTTCCAAAAACTAGAGTCTCCTGAAATCTCAACATATATTTTTTCATCCAATCTTCATGATACTTTCAAGTAATGATCATTACACCAATCCCACTTGGATTCCCAAGTATCGTTCTCCTACGTTGAAGCATCCGTTTGCAGTAACAGTTTGAATTTTTAGGTTTCACTGCGTTTTCTTCTATATTGACAGATGCAGTTCGAACTCTAAATCAAACACGGTTTGTGCTAGCTTCTTGAAACGTGACACAATACAGTAGTTCTACGTTCTATCTCTAAGGTTTGTTTCCTCTTGATGTAGCCTAATACAGGGACTCGCGAATAACACTTATATTGAAAGGGATTGCCAAACTTCCAAAAACTAGAGTCTCCTGAAATCTCAACATACATTTTTTTCATCCAATCTTCATGATACTTTCAAGTAATGATAAGTACACCAATCCCACTTGGATGCCCAAGTATCGTTCTCCTACGTTGAAGCATCCGTTTGCAGTAACAGTTTGAATTTTTAGGTTTCACTCTGTTTTCTCCTATATTGACAGATGCAGTTCGAACTCTAAATCAAACACGGTTTGTGCTAGCTTCTTGAAACTTGACACAATACAGTAGTTCTACGTTCTATCTCTAAGGTTTGTTTCCTCTTGATGTAGCCTTAAGCACAGGCTGGCGAATAACTCATTCAATGAAAGGCGGTGTTAGGCTGCCAAAAAACTACAGTCTCCTGAAATCACAACATATATTTTTTTTCCGACCTTCCTGATACTTTCAAATAATGAGCAGTACTCCAATAAACTTGGATGTCCAAGTTTCGTTCTCCTACGTTGAAGCATCCGTTTGCAGTAACAGTTTGAATTTTTAGGTTTCACTGCGTTTTCTTCTATATTGACAGGTGCAGTTAGAACTCTAAATCAAACATTGTTTGTGCTAGCTTCTTGAAACGTGACACAATACAGTAGTTCTACGTTCTATCTCTAAGGTTTGTTTCCTCTTGATGTAGCCTAATACAGGGACTCGCGAATAACACTTATATTGAAAGGGATTTCCAACCTTCCAAAAACTAGAGTCTCCTGAAATCTCAACATATATTTTTTCATCCAATTTTCATGATACTTTCAAGTAATGATCAGTACACCAATCCCACTTGGATGCCCAAGTATCGTTCTCCTACGTTGAAGCATCCGTTTGCAGTAACAGTTTGAATTTTTAGGTTTCACTCTGTTTTCTCCTATATTGACAGATGCAGTTCGAACTCTAAATCAAACACGGTTTGTGCTAGCTTCTTGAAACTTGACACAATACAGTAGTTCTACGTTCTATCTCTAAGGTTTGTTTCCTCTTGATGTAGCCTTAAGCACAGGCTGGCGAATAACTCATTCAATGAAAGGCGTTGTTAGGCTGCCAAAAAACTACAGTCTCCTGAAATCACAACATACATTTTTTCATCCAATCTTCCTGATACTTTCAAGTAATGATCAGTACACCAATCCCACTTGGATGCCCAAGTTTCGTTCTCCTACGTTGAAGCATCCGTTTGCAGTAACAGTTTGAATTTTTAGGTTTCACTCTGTTTTCTCCTATATTGACAGATGCAGTTCGAACTCTAAATCAAACACGGTTTGTGCTAGCTTCTTGAAACGTGACACAATACAGTAGTTCTACGTTCTATCTCTAAGGTTTGTTTCCTCTTGATGTAGCCTTAAGCACAGGCTGGCGAATAACTCATTCAATGAAAGGCGTTGTTAGGCTGCCAAAAAACTACAGTCTCCTGAAATCACAACATATATTTTTTTTCCGACCTTACTGATACTTTCAAATAATGAGCAGTACTCCAATCAAACTTGGATGTCCAAGTTTCGTTCTCCTACGTTGAAGCATCCGTTTGCAGTAACAGTTTGAATTTTTAGGTTTCACTGCGTTTTCTTCTATATTGACAGATGCAGTTCGAACTCTAAATCAAACACGGTTTGTGCTAGCTTCTTGAAACGTGACACAATACAGTAGTTCTACGTTCTATCTCTAAGGTTTGTTTCCTCTTGATGTAGCCTTAAGCACAGGCTGGCGAATAACTCATTCAATGAAAGGCGTTGTTAGGCTGCCAAAAAACTACAGTCTCCTGAAATCACAACATACATTTTTTCATCCAATCTTCATGATACTTTCAAGTAATGATCAGTACACCAATCCCACTTGGATGCCCAAGTTTCGTTCTCCTACGTTGAAGCATCCGTTTGCAGTAACAGTTTGAATTTTTAGGTTTCACTCTGTTTTCTCCTATATTGACAGATGCAGTTCGAACTCTAAATCAAACACTGTTTGTGCTAGCTTCTTGAAACTTGACACAATACAGTAGTTCTACGTTCTATCTCTAAGGTTTGTTTCCTCTTGATGTAGCCTTAAGCACAGGCTGGCGAATAACTCATTCAATGAAAGGCGTTGTTAGGCTGCCAAAAAACTACAGTCTCCTGAAATCACAACATACATTTTTTCTTCCAATCTTCATGATACTTTCAAGTAATGATCAGTACACCAATCCCACTTGGATGCCCAAGTTTCGTTCTCCTACGTTGAAGCATCCGTTTGCAGTAACAGTTTGAATTTTTAGGTTTCACTCTGTTTTCTCCTATATTGACAGATGCAGTTCAAACTCTAAATCAAACACGGTTTGTGCTAGCTTCTTGAAACTTGACACAATACAGTAGTTCTACGTTCTATCTCTAAGGTTTGTTTCCTCTTGATGTAGCCTTAAGCACAGGCTGGCGAATAACTCATTCAATGAAAGGCGTTGTTAGGCTGCCAAAAAACTACAGTCTCCTGAAATCACAACATATATTTTTTTTCCGACCTTACTGATACTTTCAAATAATGAGCAGTACTCCAATCAAACTTGGATGTCCAAGTTTCGTTCTCCTACGTTGAAGCATCCGTTTGCAGTAACAGTTTGAATTTTTAGGTTTCACTGCGTTTTCTTCTATATTGACAGATGCAGTTAGAACTCTAAATCAAACACGGTTTGTGCTAGCTTCTTGAAACGTGACACAATACAGTAGTTCTACGTTCTATCTCTAAGGTTTTTTTCCTCTTGATGTAGCCTAATACAGGGACTCGCGAATAACACTTATATTGAAAGGGATTGCCAAACTTCCAAAAACTAGAGTCTCCTGAAATCTCAACATATATTTTTTCATCCAATCTTCATGATACTTTCAAGTAATGATCAGTACACCAATCCCACTTGGATGCCCAAGTATCGTTCTCCTACGTTGAAGCATCCGTTTGCAGTAACAGTTTGAATTTTTAGGTTTCACTCTGTTTTCTCCTATATTGACAGATGCAGTTCGAACTCTAAATCAAACACGGTTTGTGCTAGCTTCTTGAAACTTGACACAATACAGTAGTTCTACTTTCTATCTCTAAGGTTTGTTTCCTCTTGATGTAGCCTTAAGCACAGGCTGGCGAATAACTCATTCAATGAAAGGCGTTGTTAGGCTGCCAAAAAACTACAGTCTCCTGAAATCACAACATATATTTTTTTTCCTACCTTCCTGATACTTTCAAATAATGAGCAGTACTCCAATCAAACTTGGATGTCCAAGTTTCGTTCTCCTACGTTGAAGCATCCGTTTGCAGTAACAGTTTGAATTTTTAGGTTTCACTGCGTTTTCTTCTATATTGACAGATGCAGTTAGAACTCTAAATCAAACACGGTTTGTGCTAGCTTCTTGAAACGTGACACAATACAGTAGTTCTACGTTCTATCTCTAAGGTTTGTTTCCTCTTGATGTAGCCTTAAGCACAGGCTGGCGAATAACTCATTCAATGAAAGGCGTTGTTAGGCTGCCAAAAAACTACAGTCTCCTGAAATCACAACATACATTTTTTCATCCAATCTTCATGATACTTTCAAGTAATGATCAGTACACCAATCCCACTTGGATGCCCAAGTTTCGTTCTCCTACGTTGAAGCATGCATCCGTTTGCAGTAACAGTTTGAATTTTTAGGTTTCACTCTGTTTTCTCCTATATTGACAGATGCAGTTCGAACTCTAAATCAAACAAGGTTTGTGCTAGCTTCTTGAAACGTGACACAATACAGTAGTTCTACGTTCTATCTCTAAGGTTTGTTTCCTCTTGATGTAGCCTTAAGCACAGGCTGGCGAATAACTCATTCAATGAAAGGCGTTGTTAGGCTGCCAAAAAACTACAGTCTCCTGAAATCACAACATATATTTTTTTTCCGACCTTCCTGATACTTTCAAATAATGAGCAGTACTCCAATCAAACTTGGATGTCCAAGTTTCGTTCTCCTACGTTGAAGCATCCGTTTGCAGTAACAGTTTGAATTTTTAGGTTTCACTGCGTTTTCTTCTATATTGACAGATGCAGTTCGAACTCTAAATCAAACACGGTTTGTGCTAGCTTCTTGAAACGTGACACAATGCAGTAGTTCTACGTTCTATCTCTAAGGTTTGTTTCCTCTTGATGTAGCCTAATACAGGGACTCGCGAATAACAGTTATATTGAAAGGGATTGCCAAACTTCCAAAAACTAGAGTCTCCTGAAATCTCAACATATATTTTTTCATCCAATCTTCATGATACTTTCAAGTAATGATCATTACACCAATCCCACTTGGATTCCCAAGTATCGTTCTCCTACGTTGAAGCATCCGTTTGCAGTAAAGTTTGAATTTTTAGGTTTCACTGCGTTTTCTTCTATATTGACAGATGCAGTTAGAACTCTAAATCAAACACGGTTTGTGCTAGCTTCTTGAAACGTGACACAATACAGTAGTTCTACGTTCTATCTCTAAGGTTTGTTTCCTCTTGATGTAGCCTAATACAGGGACTCACGAATAACACTTATATTGAAAGGGATTGCCAAACTTCCAAAAACTAGAGTCTCCTGAAATCTCAATATACATTTTTTTCATCCAATCTTCATGATACTTTCAAGTAATGATAAGTACACCAATCCCACTTGGATGCCCAAGTATCGTTCTCCTACGTTGAAGCATCCGTTTGCAGTAACAGTTTGAATTTTTAGGTTTCACTCTGTTTTCTCCTATATTGACAGATGCAGTTCGAACTCTAAATCAAACACGGTTTGTGCTAGCTTCTTGAAACTTGAATCAATACAGTAGTTCTACGTTCTATCTCTAAGGTTTGTTTCCTCTTGATGTAGCCTTAAGCACAGGCTGGCGAATAACTCATTCAATGAAAGGCGTTGTTAGGCTGCCAAAAAACTACAGTCTCCTGAAATCACAACATATATTTTTTTTCCGACCTTCCTGATACTTTCAAATAATGAGCAGTACTCCAATAAACTTGGATGTCCAAGTTTCGTTCTCCTACGTTGAAGCATCCGTTTGCAGTAACAGTTTGAATTTTTAGGTTTCACTGCGTTTTCTTCTATATTGACAGATGCAGTTAGAACTCTAAATCAAACACGGTTTGTGCTAGCTTCTTGAAACGTGACACAATACAGTAGTTCTACGTTCTATCTCTAAGGTTTGTTTCCTCTTGATGTAGCCTAATACAGGGACTCGCGAATAACACTTATATTGAAAGGGATTTCCAACCTTCCAAAAACTAGAGTCTCCTGAAATCTCTACATACATTTTTTTCATCCAATCTTCATGATACTTTCAAGTAATGATCAGTACACCAATCCTTCTTGGATGCCCAAGTATCGTTCTCCTACGTTGAAGCATCCGTTTGCAGTAACAGTTTGAATTTTTAGGTTTCACTCTGTTTTCTCCTATATTGACAGATGCAGTTCGAACTCTAAATCAAACACGGTTTGTGCTAGCTTCTTGAAACGTGACACAATACAGTAGTTCTACGTTCTGTCTCTAAGGTTTGTTTCCTCTTGATGTAGCCTTAAGCACAGGCTGGCGAATAACTCATTCAATGAAAGGCGTTGTTAGGCTGCCAAAAAACTACAGTCTCCTGAAATCACAACATACATTTTTTCATCCAATCTTCATGATACTTTCAAGTAATGATCAGTACACCAATCCCACTTGGATGCCCAAGTTTCGTTCTCCTACGTTGAAGCATCCGTTTGCAGTAACAGTTTGAATTTTTAGGTTTCACTCTGTTTTCTCCTATATTGACAGATGCAGTTCGAACTCTAAATCAAACACGGTTTGTGCTAGCTTCTTGAAACTTGACACAATACAGTAGTTCTACGTTTTATCTCTAAGGTTTGTTTCCTCTTGATGTAGCCTTAAGCACAGGCTGGCGAATAACTCATTCAATGAAAGGCGTTGTTAGGCTGCCAAAAAACTACAGTCTCCTGAAATCACAACATACATTTTTTCATCCAATCTTCATGATACTTTCAAGTAATGATCAGTACACCAATCCCACTTGGATGCCCAAGTTTCGTTCTCCTACGTTGAAGCATCCGTTTGCAGTAACAGTTTGAATTTTTAGGTTTCACTCTGTTTTCTCCTATATTGACAGATGCAGTTCGAACTCTAAATCAAACACGGTTTGTGCTAGCTTCTTGAAACTTGACACAATACAGTAGTTCTACGTTCTATCTCTAAGGTTTGCTTCCTCTTGATGTAGCCTAATGCAGGGACAGGCGAATAACACTTATATTGAAAGGGGTTGCCAAACTTCCAAAAACTAGAGTCTCCTGAAATCTCAACATATATTTTTTCATCCAATCTTCATGATACTTTCAAGTAATGATCAGTACACCAATCCCACTTGGATGCCCAAGTTTCGTTCTCCTACGTTGAAGCATCCGTTTGCAGTAACAGTTTGAATTTTTAGGTTTCACTCTGTTTTCTCCTATATTGACAGATGCAGTTCGAACTCTAAATCAAACACGGTTTGTGCTAGCTTCTTGAAACTTGACACAATACAGTAGTTCTACGTTCTATCTCTAAGGTTTGTTTCCTCTTGATGTAGCCTTAAGCACAGGCTGGCGAATAACTCATTCAATGAAAGGCGTTGTTAGGCTGCCAAAAAACTACAGTCTCCTGAAATCACAACATACATTTTTTCATCCAATTTTCCTGATACTTTCAAGTAATGATCAGTACACCAATCCCACTTGGATGCCCAAGTTTCGTTCTCCTACGTTGAAGCATCCGTTTGCAGTAACAGTTTGAATTTTTAGGTTTCACTCTGTTTTCTCCTATATTGACAGATGCAGTTCGAACTCTAAATCAAACACGGTTTGTGCTAGCTTCTTGAAACGTGACACAATACAGTAGTTCTACGTTCTATCTCTAAGGTTTGTTTCCTCTTGATGTAGCCTTAAGCACAGGCTGGCGAATAACTCATTCAATGAAAGGCGTTGTTAGGCTGCCAAAAAACTACAGTCTCCTGAAATCACAACATATATTTTTTTTCCGACCTTCCTGATACTTTCAAATAATGAGCAGTACTCCAATCAAACTTGGATGTCCAAGTTTCGTTCTCCTACGTTGAAGCATCCGTTTGCAGTAACAGTTTGAATTTTTAGGTTTCACTGCGTTTTCTTCTATATTGACAGATGCAGTTAGAACTCTAAATCAAACACGGTTTGTGCTAGCTTCTTGAAACGTGACACAATACAGTAGTTCTACGTTCTATCTCTAAGGTTTGTTTCCTCTTGATGTAGCCTTAAGCACAGGCTGGCGAATAACTCATTCAATGAATGGCGTTGTTAGGCTGCCAAAAAACTACAGTCTCCTGAAATCACAACATATATTTTTTTTCCGACCTTACTGATACTTTCAAATAATGAGCAGTACTCCAATCAAACTTGGATGTCCAAGTTTCGTTCTCCTACGTTGAAGCATCCGTTTGCAGTAACAGTTTGAATTTTTAGGTTTCACTGCGTTTTCTTCTATATTGACAGATGCAGTTCGAACTCTAAATCAAACACGGTTTGTGCTAGCTTCTTGAAACGTGACACAATACAGTAGTTCTACGTTCTATCTCTAAGGTTTGTTTCCTCTTGATGTAGCCTTAAGCACAGGCTGGCGAATAACTCATTCAATGAAAGGCGTTGTTAGGCTGCCAAAAAACTACAGTCTCCTGAAATCACAACATACATTTTTTCATCCAATCTTCATGATACTTTCAAGTAATGATCAGTACACCAATCCCACTTGGATGCCCAAGTTTCGTTCTCCTACGTTGAAGCATCCGTTTGCAGTAACAGTTTGAATTTTTAGGTTTCACTCTGTTTTCTCCTATATTGACAGATGCAGTTCGAACTCTAAATCAAACACTGTTTGTGCTAGCTTCTTGAAACTTGACACAATACAGTAGTTCTACGTTCTATCTCTAAGGTTTGTTTCCTCTTGATGTAGCCTTAAGCACAGGCTGGCGAATAACTCATTCAATGAAAGGCGGTGTTAGGCTGCCAAAAAACTACAGTCTCCTGAAATCACAACATATATTTTTTATTCCGACCTTCCTGATACTTTCAAATAATGAGCAGTACTCCAATAAACTTGGATGTCCAAGTTTCGTTCTCCTACGTTGAAGCATCCGTTTGCAGTAACAGTTTGAATTTTTAGGTTTCACTGCGTTTTCTTCTATATTGACAGATGCAGTTAGAACTCTAAATCAAACACGGTTTGTGCTAGCTTCTTGAAACGTGACACAATACAGTAGTTCTACGTTCTATCTCTAAGGTTTGTTTTCTCTTGATGTAGCCTAATACAGGGACTCGCGAATAACACTTATATTGAAAGGGATTTCCAACCTTCCAAAAACTAGAGTCTCCTGAAATCTCTACATACATTTTTTTCATCCAATCTTCATGATACTTTCAAGTAATGATCAGTACACCAATCCTTCTTGGATGCCCAAGTATCGTTCTCCTACGTTGAAGCATCCGTTTGCAGTAACAGTTTGAATTTTTAGGTTTCACTCTGTTTTCTCCTATATTGACAGATGCAGTTCGAACTCTAAATCAAACACGGTTTGTGCTAGCTTCTTGAAACGTGACACAATGCAGTAGTTCTACGTTCTGTCTCTAAGGTTTGTTTCCTCTTGATGTAGCCTTAAGCACAGGCTGGCGAATAACTCATTCAATGAAAGGCGTTGTTAGGCTGCCAAAAAACTACAGTCTCCTGAAATCACAACATATATTTTTTTTCCGACCTTCCTGATACTTTCAAATAATGAGCAGTACTCCAATCAAACTTGGATGTCCAAGTTTCGTTCTCCTACGTTGAAGCATCCGTTTGCAGTAACAGTTTGAATTTTTAGGTTTCACTGCGTTTTCTTCTATATTGACAGATGCAGTTAGAACTCTAAATCAAACACGGTTTGTGCTAGCTTCTTGAAACGTGACACAATACAGTAGTTCTACGTTCTATCTCTAAGGTTTGTTTCCTCTTGATGTAGCCTTAAGCACAGGCTGGCGAATAACTCATTCAATGAATGGCGTTGTTAGGCTGCCAAAAAAACTACAGTCTCCTGAAATCACAACATATATTTTTTTCCGACCTTACTGATACTTTCAAATAATGAGCAGTACTCCAATCAAACTTGGATGTCCAAGTTTCGTTCTCCTACGTTGAAGCATCCGTTTGCAGTAACAGTTTGAATTTTTAGGTTTCACTGCGTTTTCTTCTATATTGACAGATGCAGTTCGAACTCTAAATCAAACACGGTTTGTGCTAGCTTCTTGAAACGTGACACAATACAGTAGTTCTACGTTCTATCTCTAAGGTTTGTTTCCTCTTGATGTAGCCTTAAGCACAGGCTGGCGAATAACTCATTCAATGAAAGGCGTTGTTAGGCTGCCAAAAAACTACAGTCTCCTGAAATCACAACATACATTTTTTCATCCAATCTTCATGATACTTTCAAGTAATGATCAGTACACCAATCCCACTTGGATGCCCAAGTTTCGTTCTCCTACGTTGAAGCATCCGTTTGCAGTAACAGTTTGAATTTTTAGGTTTCACTCTGTTTTCTCCTATATTGACAGATGCAGTTCGAACTCTAAATCAAACACGGTTTGTGCTAGCTTCTTGAAACTTGACACAATACAGTAGTTCTACGTTCTATCTCTAAGGTTTGTTTCCTCTTGATGTAGCCTTAAGCACAGGCTGGCGAATAACTCATTCAATGAAAGGTGTTGTTAGGCTGCTAAAAAACTACAGTCTCCTGAAATCACAACATATATTTTTTTTCCGACCTTCCTGATACTTTCAAATAATGACCAGTACTCCAATCAATCTTGGATGTCCAAGTTTCGTTCTTCTACGTTGAAGCATCCGTTTGCAGTAACAGTTTGAATTTTTAGGTTTCACTGCGTTTTCTTCTATATTGACAGATGCAGTTAGAACTCTAAATCAAACACGGTTTCTGCTAGCTTCTTGAAACGTGACACAATACAGTAGTTCTACGTTCTATCTCTAAGGTTTGTTTTCTCTTGATGTAGCCTAATACAGGGACTCGCGAATAACACTTATATTGAAAGGGATTTCCAACCTTCCAAAAACTAGAGTCTCCTGAAATCTCTACATACATTTTTTTCATCCAATCTTCATGATACTTTCAAGTAATGATCAGTACACCAATCCTTCTTGGATGCCCAAGTATCGTTCTCCTACGTTGAAGCATCCGTTTGCAGTAACAGTTTGAATTTTTAGGTTTCACTCTGTTTTCTCCTATATTGACAGATGCAGTTCGAACTCTAAATCAAACACGGTTTGTGCTAGCTTCTTGAAACGTGACACAATGCAGTAGTTCTACGTTCTGTCTCTAAGGTTTGTTTCCTCTTGATGTAGCCTTAAGCACAGGCTGGCGAATAACTCATTCAATGAAAGGCGTTGTTAGGCTGCCAAAAAACTACAGTCTCCTGAAATCACAACATACATTTTTTCATCCAATCTTCATGATACTTTCAAGTAATGATCAGTACACCAATCCCACTTGGATGCCCAAGTTTCGTTCTCCTACGTTGAAGCATCCGTTTGCAGTAACAGTTTGAATTTTTAGGTTTCACTCTGTTTTCTCCTATATTGACAGATGCAGTTCGAACTCTAAATCAAACACGGTTTGTGCTAGCTTCTTGAAACTTGACACAATACAGTAGTTCTACGTTCTATCTCTAAGGTTTGCTTCCTCTTGATGTAGCCTAATGCAGGGACAGGCGAATAACACTTATATTGAAAGGGGTTGCCAAACTTCCAAAAACTAGAGTCTCCTGAAATCTCAACATATATTTTTTCATCCAATCTTCATGATACTTTCAAGTAATGATCAGTACACCAATCCCACTTGGATGCCCAAGTTTCGTTCTCCTACGTTGAAGCATCCGTTTGCAGTAACAGTTTGAATTTTTAGGTTTCACTCTGTTTTCTCCTATATTGACAGATGCAGTTCGAACTCTAAATCAAACACGGTTTGTGCTAGCTTCTTGAAACTTGACACAATACAGTAGTTCTACGTTCTATCTCTAAGGTTTGTTTCCTCTTGATGTAGCCTTAAGCACAGGCTGGCGAATAACTCATTCAATGAAAGGCGTTGTTAGGCTGCCAAAAAACTACAGTCTCCTGAAATCACAACATACATTTTTTCATCCAATCTTCATGATACTTTCAAGTAATGATCAGTACACCAATCCCACTTGGATGCCCAAGTTTCGTTCTCCTACGTTGAAGCATCCGTTTGCAGTAACAGTTTGAATTTTTAGGTTTCACTCTGTTTTCTCCTATATTGACAGATGCAGTTCGAACTCTAAATCAAACACGGTTTGTGCTAGCTTCTTGAAACGTGACACAATACAGTAGTTCTACGTTCTATCTCTAAGGTTTGTTTCCTCTTGATGTAGCCTTAAGCACAGGCTGGCGAATAACTCATTCAATGAAAGGCGTTGTTAGGCTTCCAAAAAACTACAGTCTCCTGAAATCACAACATATATTTTTTTTCCGACCTTCCTGATACTTTCAAATAATGAGCAGTACTCCAATCAAACTTGGATGTCCAAGTTTCGTTCTCCTACGTTGAAGCATCCGTTTGCAGTAACAGTTTGAATTTTTAGGTTTCACTGCGTTTTCTTCTATATTGACAGATGCAGTTAGAACTCTAAATCAAACACGGTTTGTGCTAGCTTCTTGAAACGTGACACAATGCAGTAGTTCTACGTTCTATCTCTAAGGTTTGTTTCCTCTTGATGTAGCCTAATACAGGGACTCGCGAATAACAGTTATATTGAAAAAGATTGCCAAACTTCCAAAAACTAGAGTCTCCTGAAATCTCAACATATATTTTTTCATCCAATCTTCATGATACTTTCAAGTAATGATCATTACACCAATCCCACTTGGATTCCCAAGTATCGTTCTCCTACGTTGAAGCATCCGTTTGCAGTAACAGTTTGAATTTTTAGGTTTCACTGCGTTTTCTTCTATATTGACAGATGCAGTTAGAACTCTAAATCAAACACGGTTTGTGCTAGCTTCTTGAAACGTGACACAATACAGTAGTTCTACGTTCTATCTCTAAGGTTTGTTTCCTCTTGATGTAGCCTAATACAGGGACTCGCGAATAACACTTATATTGAAAGGGATTGCCAAACTTCCAAAAACTAGAGTCTCCTGAAATCTCAACATACATTTTTTTCATCCAATCTTCATGATACTTTCAAGTAATGATAAGTACACCAATCCCACTTGGATGCCCAAGTATCGTTCTCCTACGTTGAAGCATCCGTTTGCAGTAACAGTTTGAATTTTTAGGTTTCACTCTGTTTTCTCCTATATTGACAGATGCAGTTCGAACTCTAAATCAAACACGGTTTGTGCTAGCTTCTTGAAACGTGACACAATACAGTAGTTCTACGTTCTATCTCTAAGGTTTGTTTCCTCTTGATGTAGCCTTAAGCACAGGCTGGCGAATAACTCATTCAATGAAAGGCGTTGTTAGGCTTCCAAAAAACTACAGTCTCCTGAAATCACGACATATATTTTTTTTCCGACCTTCCTGATACTTTCAAATAATGAGCAGTACTCCAATAAACTTGGATGTCCAAGTTTCGTTCTCCTACGTTGAAGCATCCGTTTGCAGTAACAGTTTGAATTTTTAGGTTTCACTGCGTTTTCTTCTATATTGACAGATGCAGTTAGAACTCTAAATCAAACACGGTTTGTGCTAGCTTCTTGAAACGTGACACAATACAGTAGTTCTACGTTCTATCTCTAAGGTTTGTTTCCTCTTGATGTAGCCTAATACAGGGACTCGCGAATAACACTTATATTGAAAGGGATTTCCAACCTTCCAAAAACTAGAGTCTCCTGAAATCTCTACATACATTTTTTTCATCCAATCTTCATGATACTTTCAAGTAATGATCAGTACACCAATCCTTCTTGGATGCCCAAGTATCGTTCTCCTACGTTGAAGCATCCGTTTGCAGTAACAGTTTGAATTTTTAGGTTTCACTCTGTTTTCTCCTATATTGACAGATGCAGTTCGAACTCTAAATCAAACACGGTTTGTGCTAGCTTCTTGAAACGTGACACAATGCAGTAGTTCTACGTTCTGTCTCTAAGGTTTGTTTCCTCTTGATGTAGCCTTAAGCACAGGCTGGCGAATAACTCATTCAATGAAAGGCGTTGTTAGGCTGCCAAAAAACTACAGTCTCCTGAAATCACAACATACATTTTTTCATCCAATCTTCATGATACTTTCAAGTAATGATCAGTACACCAATCCCACTTGGATGCCTAAGTTTCGTTCTCCTATGTTGAAGCATCCGTTTGCAGTAACAGTTTGAATTTTTAGGTTTCACTCTGTTTTCTCCTATATTGACAGATGCAGTTCGAACTCTAAATCAAACACGGTTTGTGCTAGCTTCTTGAAACTTGACACAATACAGTAGTTCTATGTTCTATCTCTAAGGTTTGCTTCCTCTTGATGTAGCCTAATGCAGGGACAGGCGAATAACACTTATATTGAAAGGGGTTGCCAAACTTCCAAAAACTAGAGTCTCCTGAAATCTCAACATATATTTTTTCATCCAATCTTCATGATACTTTCAAGTAATGATCAGTACACCAATCCCACTTGGATGCCCAAGTTTCGTTCTCCTACGTTGAAGCATCCGTTTGCAGTAACAGTTTGAATTTTTAGGTTTCACTCTGTTTTCTCCTATATTGACAGATGCAGTTCGAACTCTAAATCAAACACGGTTTGTGCTAGCTTCTTGAAACTTGACACAATACAGTAGTTCTACGTTCTATCTCTAAGGTTTGTTTCCTCTTGATGTAGCCTTAAGCACAGGCTGGCGAATAACTCATTCAATGAAAGGCGTTGTTAGGCTGCCAAAAAACTACAGTCTCCTGAAATCACAACATACATTTTTTCATCCAATCTTCATGATACTTTCAAGTAATGATCAGTACACCAATCCCACTTGGATGCCCAAGTTTCGTTCTCCTACGTTGAAGCATCCGTTTGCAGTAACAGTTTGAATTTTTAGGTTTCACTCTGTTTTCTCCTATATTGACAGATGCAGTTCGAACTCTAAATCAAACACGGTTTGTGCTAGCTTCTTGAAACGTGACACAATACAGTAGTTCTACGTTCTATCTCTAAGGTTTGTTTCCTCTTGATGTAGCCTTAAGCACAGGCTGGCGAATAACTCATTCAATGAAAGGCGTTGTTAGGCTTCCAAAAAACTACAGTCTCCTGAAATCACAACATATATTTTTTTTCCGACCTTCCTGATACTTTCAAATAATGAGCAGTACTCCAATCAAACTTGGATGTCCAAGTTTCGTTCTCCTACGTTGAAGCATCCGTTTGCAGTAACAGTTTGAATTTTTAGGTTTCACTGTGTTTTCTTCTATATTGACAGATGCAGTTAGAACTCTAAATCAAACACGGTTTGTGCTAGCTTCTTGAAACGTGACACAATACAGTAGTTCTACGTTCTATCTCTAAGGTTTGTTTCCTCTTGATGTAGCCTAATACAGGGACTCGCGAATAACACTTATATTGAAAGGGATTGCCAAACTTCCAAAAACTAGAGTCTCCTGAAATCTCAACATATATTTTTTCATGCAATCTTCATGATACTTTCAAGTAATGATCAGTACACCAATCCCACTTGGATGCCCAAGTATCGTTCTCCTACGTTGAAGCATCCGTTTGCAGTAACAGTTTGAATTTTTAGGTTTCACTCTGTTTTCTCCTATATTGACAGATGCAGTTCGAACTCTAAATCAAACACGGTTTGTGCTAGCTTCTTGAAACTTGACACAATACAGTAGTTCTACGTTCTATCTCTAAGGTTTGTTTCCTCTTGATGTAGCCTTAAGCACAGGCTGGCGAATAACTCATTCAATGAAAGGCGTTGTTAGGCTGCCAAAAAACTACAGTCTCCTGAAATCACAACATACATTTTTTCTTCCAATCTTCATGATACTTTCAAGTAATGATCAGTACACCAATCCCACTTGGATGCCCAAGTTTCGTTCTCCTACGTTGAAGCATCCGTTTGCAGTAACAGTTTGAATTTTTAGGTTTCACTCTGTTTTCTCCTATATTGACAGATGCAGTTCGAACTCTAAATCAAACACGGTTTGTGCTAGCTTCTTGAAACGTGACACAATACAGTAGTTCTACGTTCTATCTCTAAGGTTTGTTTCCTCTTGATGTAGCCTTAAGCACAGGCTGGCGAATAACTCATTCAATGAAAGGCGTTGTTAGGCTGCCAAAAAACTACAGTCTCTTGAAATCACAACATTTTTTTTTTCCGACCTTCCTGATACTTTCAAATAATGAGCAGTACTCCAATCAAACTTGGATGTCCAAGTTTCGTTCTTCTACGTTGAAGCATCCGTTTGCAGTAACAGTTTGAATTTTTAGGTTTCACTGCGTTTTCTTCTATATTGACAGATGCAGTTAGAACTCTAAATCAAACACGGTTTGTGCTAGCTTCTTGAAACGTGACACAATACAGTAGTTCTACGTTCTATCTCTAAGGTTTGTTTCCTCTTGATGTAGCCTAATACAGGGACTCGCGAATAACACTTATATTGAAAGGGATTTCCAACCTTCCAAAAACTAGAGTCTCCTGAAATCTCTACATACATTTTTTTCATCCAATCTTCATGATACTTTCAAGTAATGATCAGTACACCAATCCTTCTTGGATGCCCAAGTATCGTTCTCCTACGTTGAAGCATCCGTTTGCAGTAACAGTTTGAATTTTTAGGTTTCACTCTGTTTTCTCCTATATTGACAGATGCAGTTCGAACTCTAAATCAAACACGGTTTGTGCTAGCTTCTTGAAACGTGACACAATGCAGTAGTTCTACGTTCTGTCTCTAAGGTTTGTTTCCTCTTGATGTAGCCTTAAGCACAGGCTGGCGAATAACTCATTCAATGAAAGGCGTTGTTAGGCTGCCAAAAAACTACAGTCTCCTGAAATCACAACATACATTTTTTCATCCAATCTTCATGATACTTTCAAGTAATGATCAGTACACCAATCCCACTTGGATGCCCAAGTTTCGTTCTCCTACGTTGAAGCATCCGTTTGCAGTAACAGTTTGAATTTTTAGGTTTCACTCTGTTTTCTCCTATATTGACAGATGCAGTTCGAACTCTAAATCAAACACGGTTTGTGCTAGCTTCTTGAAACTTGACACAATACAGTAGTTCTACGTTCTATCTCTAAGGTTTGCTTCCTCTTGATGTAGCCTAATGCAGGGACAGGCGAATAACACTTATATTGAACGGGGTTGCCAAACTTCCAAAAACTAGAGTCTCCTGAAATCTCAACATATATTTTTTCATCCAATCTTCATGATACTTTCAAGTAATGATCAGTACACCAATCCCACTTGGATGCCCAAGTTTCGTTCTCCTACGTTGAAGCATCCGTTTGCAGTAACAGTTTGAATTTTTAGGTTTCACTCTGTTTTCTCCTATATTGACAGATGCAGTTCGAACTCTAAATCAAACACGGTTTGTGCTAGCTTCTTGAAACTTGACACAATACAGTAGTTCTACGTTCTATCTCTAAGGTTTGTTTCCTCTTGATGTAGCCTTAAGCACAGGCTGGCGAATAACTCATTCAATGAAAGGCGTTGTTAGGCTGCCAAAAAACTACAGTCTCCTGAAATCACAACATACATTTTTTCATCCAATCTTCATGATACTTTCAAGTAATGATCAGTACACCAATCCCACTTGGATGCCCAAGTTTCGTTCTCCTACGTTGAAGCATCCGTTTGCAGTAACAGTTTGAATTTTTAGGTTTCACTCTGTTTTCTCCTATATTGACAGATGCAGTTCGAACTCTAAATCAAACACGGTTTGTGCTAGCTTCTTGAAACGTGACACAATACAGTAGTTCTACGTTCTATCTCTAAGGTTTGTTTCCTCTTGATGTAGCCTTAAGCACAGGCTGGCGAATAACTCATTCAATGAAAGGCGTTGTTAGGCTTCCAAAAAACTGCAGTCTCCTGAAATCACAACATATATTTTTTTTCCGACCTTCCTGATACTTTCAAATAATGAGCAGTACTCCAATCAAACTTGGATGTCCAAGTTTCGTTCTCCTACGTTGAAGCATCCGTTTGCAGTAACAGTTTGAATTTTTAGGTTTCACTGCGTTTTCTTCTATATTGACAGATGCAGTTAGAACTCTAAATCAAACACGGTTTGTGCTAGCTTCTTGAAACGTGACACAATACAGTAGTTCTACGTTCTATCTCTAAGGTTTGTTTCCTCTTGATGTAGCCTAATACAGGGACTCGCGAATAACACTTATATTGAAAGGGATTGCCAAACTTCCAAAAACTAGAGTCTCCTGAAATCTCAACATATATTTTTTCATGCAATCTTCATGATACTTTCAAGTAATGATCAGTACACCAATCCCACTTGGATGCCCAAGTATCGTTCTCCTACGTTGAAGCGTCCGTTTGCAGTAACAGTTTGAATTTTTAGGTTTCACTCTGTTTTCTCCTATATTGACAGATGCAGTTCGAACTCTAAATCAAACACGGTTTGTGCTAGCTTCTTGAAACTTGACACAATACAGTAGTTCTACGTTCTATCTCTAAGGTTTGTTTCCTCTTGATGTAGCCTTAAGCACAGGCTGGCGAATAACTCATTCAATGAAAGGCGTTGTTAGGCTGCCAAAAAACTACAGTCTCCTGAAATCACAACATACATTTTTTCTTCCAATCTTCATGATACTTTCAAGTAATGATCAGTACACCAATCCCACTTGGATGCCCAAGTTTCGTTCTCCTACGTTGAAGCATCCGTTTGCAGTAACAGTTTGAATTTTTAGGTTTCACTCTGTTTTCTCCTATATTGACAGATGCAGTTCGAACTCTAAATCAAACACGGTTTGTGCTAGCTTCTTGAAACGTGACACAATACAGTAGTTCTACGTTCTATCTCTAAGGTTTGTTTCCTCTTGATGTAGCCTTAAGCACAGGCTGGCGAATAACTCATTCAATGAAAGGCGTTGTTAGGCTGCCAAAAAACTACAGTCTCCTGAAATCACAACATACATTTTTTCATCCAATCTTCATGATACTTTCAAGTAATGATCAGTACACCAATCCCACTTGGATGCCCAAGTTTCGTTCTCCTACGTTGAAGCATCCGTTTGCAGTAACAGTTTGAATTTTTAAGTTTCACTCTGTTTTCTCCTATATTGACAGATGCAGTTCGAACTCTAAATCAAACACTGTTTGTGCTAGCTTCTTGAAACTTGACACAATACAGTAGTTCTACGTTCTATCTCTAAGGTTTGTTTCCTCTTGATGTAGCCTTAAGCACAGGCTGGCGAATAACTCATTCAATGAAAGGCGTTGTTAGGCTGCCAAAAAACTACAGTCTCCTGAAATCACAACATACATTTTTTCTTCCAATCTTCATGATACTTTCAAGTAATGATCAGTACATCAATCTCACTTGGATGCCCAAGTTTCGTTCTCCTACGTTGAAGCATCCGTTTGCAGTAACAGTTTGAATTTTTAGGTTTCACTCTGTTTTCTCCTATATTGACAGATGCAGTTCGAACTCTAAATCAAACACGGTTTGTGCTAGCTTCTTGAAACGTGACACAATACAGTAGTTCTACGTTCTATCTCTAAGGTTTGTTTCCTCTTGATGTAGCCTTAAGCACAGGCTGGCGAATAACTCATTCAATGAAAGGCGTTGTTAGGCTGCCAAAAAACTACAGTCTCCTGAAATCACAACATATATTTTTTTTCCGACCTTCCTGATACTTTCAAATAATGAGCAGTACTCCAATCAAACTTGGATGTCCAAGTTTCGTTCTCCTACGTTGAGGCATCCGTTTGCAGTAACAGTTTGAATTTTTAGGTTTCACTGAGTTTTCTTCTATATTGACAGATGCAGTTAGAACTCTAAATCAAACACGGTTTGTGCTAGCTTCTTGAAACGTGACACAATACAGTAGTTCTACGTTCTATCTCTAAGGTTTGTTTCCTCTTGATGTAGCCTAATACAGGGACTCGCGAATAACAGTTATATTGAAAGGGATTGCCAAACTTCCAAAAACTAGAGTCTCCTGAAATCTCAACATATATTTTTTCATCCAATCTTCATGATACTTTCAAGTAATGATCATTACACCAATCCCACTTGGATTCCCAAGTATCGTTCTCCTACGTTGAAGCATTCGTTTGCAGTAACAGTTTGAATTTTTAGGTTTCACTGCGTTTTCTTCTATATTGACAGATGCAGTTAGAACTCTAAATCAAACACGGTTTGTGCTAGCTTCTTGAAACGTGACACAATACAGTAGTTCTACGTTCTATCTCTAAGGTTTGTTTCCTCTTGATGTAGCCTTAAGCACAGGCTGGCGAATAACTCATTCAATGAAAGGCGTTGTTAGGCTTCCAAAAAACTACAGTCTCCTGAAATCACAACATATATTTTTTTTCCGACCTTCCTGATACTTTCAAATAATGAGCAGTACTCCAATAAACTTGGATGTCCAAGTTTCGTTCTCCTACGTTGAAGCATCCGTTTGCAGTAACAGTTTGAATTTTTAGGTTTCACTGCGTTTTCTTCTATATTGACAGATGCAGTTAGAACTCTAAATCAAACACGGTTTGTGCTAGCTTCTTGAAACGTGACACAATACAGTAGTTCTACGTTCTATCTCTAAGGTTTGTTTCCTCTTGATGTAGCCTAATACAGGGACTCGCGAATAACACTTATATTGAAAGGGATTTCCAACCTTCCAAAAACTAGAGTCTCCTGAAATCTCTACATACATTTTTTTCATCCAATCTTCATGATACTTTCAAGTAATGATCAGTACACCAATCCTTCTTGGATGCCCAAGTATCGTTCTCCTACGTTGAAGCATCCGTTTGCAGTAACAGTTTGAATTTTTAGGTTTCACTCTGTTTTCTCCTATATTGACAGATGCAGTTCGAACTCTAAATCAAACACGGTTTGTGCTAGCTTCTTGAAACGTGACACAATGCAGTAGTTCTACGTTCTGTCTCTAAGGTTTGTTTCCTCTTGATGTAGCCTTAAGCACAGGCTGGCGAATAACTCATTCAATGAAAGGCGTTGTTAGGCTGCCAAAAAACTACAGTCTCCTGAAATCACAACATACATTTTTTCATCCAATCTTCATGATACTTTCAAGTAATGATCAGTACACCAATCCCACTTGGATGCCCAAGTTTCGTTCTCCTACGTTGAAGCATCCGTTTGCAGTAACAGTTTGAATTTTTAGGTTTCACTCTGTTTTCTCCTATATTGACAGATGCAGTTCGAACTCTAAATCAAACACGGTTTGTGCTAGCTTCTTGAAACTTGACACAATACAGTAGTTCTACGTTCTATCTCTAAGGTTTGCTTCCTCTTGATGTAGCCTAATGCAGGGACAGGCGAATAACACTTATATTGAACGGGGTTGCCAAACTTCCAAAAACTAGAGTCTCCTGAAATCTCAACATATATTTTTTCATCCAATCTTCATGATACTTTCAAGTAATGATCAGTACACCAATCCCACTTGGATGCCCAAGTTTCGTTCTCCTACGTTGAAGCATCCGTTTGCAGTAACAGTTTGAATTTTTAGGTTTCACTCTGTTTTCTCCTATATTGACAGATGCAGTTCGAACTCTAAATCAAACACGGTTTGTGCTAGCTTCTTGAAACGTGACACAATGCAGTAGTTCTACGTTCTGTCTCTAAGGTTTGTTTCCTCTTGATGTAGCCTTAAGCACAGGCTGGCGAATAACTCATTCAATGAAAGGCGTTGTTAGGCTGCCAAAAAACTACAGTCTCCTGAAATCACAACATACATTTTTTCATCCAATCTTCATGATACTTTCAAGTAATGATCAGTACACCAATCCCACTTGGATGCCTAAGTTTCGTTCTCCTACGTTGAAGCATCCGTTTGCAGTAACAGTTTGAATTTTTAGGTTTCACTCTGTTTTCTCCTATATTGACAGATGCAGTTCGAACTCTAAATCAAACACGGTTTGTGCTAGCTTCTTGAAACGTGACACAATACAGTAGTTCTACGTTCTATCTCTAAGGTTTGTTTCCTCTTGATGTAGCCTTAAGCACAGGCTGGCGAATAACTCATTCAATGAAAGGCGTTGTTAGGCTTCCAAAAAACTACAGTCTCCTGAAATCACAACATATGTTTTTTTTCCGACCTTCCTGATACTTTCAAATAATGAGCAGTACTCCAATCAAACTTGGATGTCCAAGTTTCGTTCTCCTACGTTGAAGCATCCGTTTGCAGTAACAGTTTGAATTTTTAGGTTTCACTGCGTTTTCTTCTATATTGACAGATGCAGTTAGAACTCTAAATCAAACACGGTTTGTGCTAGCTTCTTGAAACGTGACACAATACAGTAGTTCTACGTTCTATCTCTAAGGTTTGTTTCCTCTTGATGTAGCCTAATACAGGGACTCGCGAATAACACTTATATTGAAAGGGATTGCCAAACTTCCAAAAACTAGAGTCTCCTGAAATCTCAACATATATTTTTTCATGCAATCTTCATGATACTTTCAAGTAATGATCAGTACACCAATCCCACTTGGATGCCCAAGTATCGTTCTCCTACGTTGAAGCATCCGTTTGCAGTAACAGTTTGAATTTTTAGGTTTCCCTCTGTTTTCTCCTATATTGACAGATGCAGTTCGAACTCTAAATCAAACACGGTTTGTGCTAGCTTCTTGAAACTTGACACAATACAGTAGTTCTACGTTCTATCTCTAAGGTTTGTTTCCTCTTGATGTAGCCTTAAGCACAGGCTGGCGAATAACTCATTCAATGAAAGGCGTTGTTAGGCTGCCAAAAAACTACAGTCTCCTGAAATCACAACATACATTTTTTCTTCCAATCTTCATGATACTTTCAAGTAATGATCAGTACACCAATCCCACTTGGATGCCCAAGTTTCGTTCTCCTACGTTGAAGCATCCGTTTGCAGTAACAGTTTGAATTTTTAGGTTTCACTCTGTTTTCTCCTATATTGACAGATGCAGTTCGAACTCTAAATCAAACACGGTTTGTGCTAGCTTCTTGAAACGTGACACAATACAGTAGTTCTACGTTCTATCTCTAAGGTTTGTTTCCTCTTGATGTAGCCTTAAGCACAGGCTGGCGAATAACTCATTCAATGAAAGGCGTTGTTAGGCTGCCAAAAAACTACAGTCTCTTGAAATCACAACATTTTTTTTTTCCGACCTTCCTGATACTTTCAAATAATGAGCAGTACTCCAATCAAACTTGGATGTCCAAGTTTCGTTCTCCTACGTTGAAGCATCCGTTTGCAGTAACAGTTTGAATTTTTAGGTTTCACTGCGTTTTCTTCTATATTGACAGATGCAGTTAGAACTCTAAATCAAACACGGTTTGTGCTAGCTTCTTGAAACGTGACACAATACAGTAGTTCTACGTTCTATCTCTAAGGTTTGTTTCCTCTTGATGTAGCCTAATACAGGGACTCGCGAATAACACTTATATTGAAAGGGATTTCCAACCTTCCAAAAACTAGAGTCTCCTGAAATCTCTACATACATTTTTTTCATCCAATCTTCATGATACTTTCAAGTAATGATCAGTACACCAATCCTTCTTGGATGCCCAAGTATCGTTCTCCTACGTTGAAGCATCCGTTTGCAGTAACAGTTTGAATTTTTAGGTTTCACTCTGTTTTCTCCTATATTGACAGATGCAGTTCGAACTCTAAATCAAACACGGTTTGTGCTAGCTTCTTGAAACGTGACACAATGCAGTAGTTCTACGTTCTGTCTCTAAGGTTTGTTTCCTCTTGATGTAGCCTTAAGCACAGGCTGGCGAATAACTCATTCAATGAAAGGCGTTGTTAGGCTGCCAAAAAACTACAGTCTCCTGAAATCACAACATACATTTTTTCATCCAATCTTCATGATACTTTCAAGTAATGATCAGTACACCAATCCCACTTGGATGCCCAAGTTTCGTTCTCCTACGTTGAAGCATCCGTTTGCAGTAACAGTTTGAATTTTTAGGTTTCACTCTGTTTTCTCCTATATTGACAGATGCAGTTCGAACTCTAAATCAAACACGGTTTGTGCTAGCTTCTTGAAACTTGACACAATACAGTAGTTCTACGTTCTATCTCTAAGGTTTGCTTCCTCTTGATGTAGCCTAATGCAGGGACAGGCGAATAACACTTATATTGAAAGGGGTTGCCAAACTTCCAAAAACTAGAGTCTCCTGAAATCTCAACATATATTTTTTCATCCAATCTTCATGATACTTTCAAGTAATGATCAGTACACCAATCCCACTTGGATGCCCAAGTTTCGTTCTCCTACGTTGAAGCATCCGTTTGCAGTAACAGTTTGAATTTTTAGGTTTCACTCTGTTTTCTCCTATATTGACAGATGCAGTTCGAACTCTAAATCAAACACGGTTTGTGCTAGCTTCTTGAAACTTGACACAATACAGTAGTTCTACGTTCTATCTCTAAGGTTTGTTTCCTCTTGATGTAGCCTTAAGCACAGGCTGGCGAATAACTCATTCAATGAAAGGCGTTGTTAGGCTGCCAAAAAACTACAGTCTCCTGAAATCACAACATACATTTTTTCATCCAATCTTCATGATACTTTCAAGTAATGATCAGTACACCAATCCCACTTGGATGCCCAAGTTTCGTTCTCCTACGTTGAAGCATCCGTTTGCAGTAACAGTTTGAATTTTTAGGTTTCACTCTGTTTTCTCCTATATTGACAGATGCAGTTCGAACTCTAAATCAAACACGGTTTGTGCTAGCTTCTTGAAACGTGACACAATACAGTAGTTCTACGTTCTATCTCTAAGGTTTGTTTCCTCTTGATGTAGCCTTAAGCACAGGCTGGCGAATAACTCATTCAATGAAAGGCGTTGTTAGGCTTCCAAAAAACTGCAGTCTCCTGAAATCACAACATATATTTTTTTTCCGACCTTCCTGATACTTTCAAATAATGAGCAGTACTCCAATCAAACTTGGATGTCCAAGTTTCGTTCTCCTACGTTGAAGCATCCGTTTGCAGTAACAGTTTGAATTTTTAGGTTTCACTGCGTTTTCTTCTATATTGACAGATGCAGTTAGAACTCTAAATCAAACACGGTTTGTGCTAGCTTCTTGAAACGTGACACAATACAGTAGTTCTACGTTCTATCTCTAAGGTTTGTTTCCTCTTGATGTAGCCTAATACAGGGACTCGCGAATAACACTTATATTGAAAGGGATTGCCAAACTTCCAAAAACTAGAGTCTCCTGAAATCTCAACATATATTTTTTCATGCAATCTTCATGATACTTTCAAGTAATGATCAGTACACCAATCCCACTTGGATGCCCAAGTATCGTTCTCCTACGTTGAAGCGTCCGTTTGCAGTAACAGTTTGAATTTTTAGGTTTCACTCTGTTTTCTCCTATATTGACAGATGCAGTTCGAACTCTAAATCAAACACGGTTTGTGCTAGCTTCTTGAAACTTGACACAATACAGTAGTTCTACGTTCTATCTCTAAGGTTTGTTTCCTCTTGATGTAGCCTTAAGCACAGGCTGGCGAATAACTCATTCAATGAAAGGCGTTGTTAGGCTGCCAAAAAACTACAGTCTCCTGAAATCACAACATACATTTTTTCTTCCAATCTTCATGATACTTTCAAGTAATGATCAGTACACCAATCCCACTTGGATGCCCAAGTTTCGTTCTCCTACGTTGAAGCATCCGTTTGCAGTAACAGTTTGAATTTTTAGGTTTCACTCTGTTTTCTCCTATATTGACAGATGCAGTTCGAACTCTAAATCAAACACGGTTTGTGCTAGCTTCTTGAAACGTGACACAATACAGTAGTTCTACGTTCTATCTCTAAGGTTTGTTTCCTCTTGATGTAGCCTTAAGCACAGGCTGGCGAATAACTCATTCAATGAAAGGCGTTGTTAGGCTGCCAAAAAACTACAGTCTCTTGAAATCACAACATTTTTTTTTTCCGACCTTCCTGATACTTTCAAATAATGAGCAGTACTCCAATCAAACTTGGATGTCCAAGTTTCGTTCTCCTACGTTGAAGCATCCGTTTGCAGTAACAGTTTGAATTTTTAGGTTTCACTGCGTTTTCTTCTATATTGACAGATGCAGTTAGAACTCTAAATCAAACACGGTTTGTGCTAGCTTCTTGAAACGTGACACAATACAGTAGTTCTACGTTCTATCTCTAAGGTTTGTTTCCTCTTGATGTAGCCTAATACAGGGACTCGCGAATAACACTTATATTGAAAGGGATTTCCAACCTTCCAAAAACTAGAGTCTCCTGAAATCTCTACATACATTTTTTTCATCCAATCTTCATGATACTTTCAAGTAATGATCAGTACACCAATCCTTCTTGGATGCCCAAGTATCGTTCTCCTACGTTGAAGCATCCGTTTGCAGTAACAGTTTGAATTTTTAGGTTTCACTCTGTTTTCTCCTATATTGACAGATGCAGTTCGAACTCTAAATCAAACACGGTTTGTGCTAGCTTCTTGAAACGTGACACAATGCAGTAGTTCTACGTTCTGTCTCTAAGGTTTGTTTCCTCTTGATGTAGCCTTAAGCACAGGCTGGCGAATAACTCATTCAATGAAAGGCGTTGTTAGGCTGCCAAAAAACTACAGTCTCCTGAAATCACAACATACATTTTTTCATCCAATCTTCATGATACTTTCAAGTAATGATCAGTACACCAATCCCACTTGGATGCCCAAGTTTCGTTCTCCTACGTTGAAGCATCCGTTTGCAGTAACAGTTTGAATTTTTAGGTTTCACTCTGTTTTCTCCTATATTGACAGATGCAGTTCGAACTCTAAATCAAACACGGTTTGTGCTAGCTTCTTGAAACTTGACACAATACAGTAGTTCTACGTTCTATCTCTAAGGTTTGCTTCCTCTTGATGTAGCCTAATGCAGGGACAGGCGAATAACACTTATATTGAAAGGGGTTGCCAAACTTCCAAAAACTAGAGTCTCCTGAAATCTCAACATATATTTTTTCATCCAATCTTCATGATACTTTCAAGTAATGATCAGTACACCAATCCCACTTGGATGCCCAAGTTTCGTTCTCCTACGTTGAAGCATCCGTTTGCAGTAACAGTTTGAATTTTTAGGTTTCACTCTGTTTTCTCCTATATTGACAGATGCAGTTCGAACTCTAAATCAAACACGGTTTGTGCTAGCTTCTTGAAACTTGACACAATACAGTAGTTCTACGTTCTATCTCTAAGGTTTGTTTCCTCTTGATGTAGCCTTAAGCACAGGCTGGCGAATAACTCATTCAATGAAAGGCGTTGTTAGGCTGCCAAAAAACTACAGTCTCCTGAAATCACAACATACATTTTTTCATCCAATCTTCATGATACTTTCAAGTAATGATCAGTACACCAATCCCACTTGGATGCCCAAGTTTCGTTCTCCTACGTTGAAGCATCCGTTTGCAGTAACAGTTTGAATTTTTAGGTTTCACTCTGTTTTCTCCTATATTGACAGATGCAGTTCGAACTCTAAATCAAACACGGTTTGTGCTAGCTTCTTGAAACGTGACACAATACAGTAGTTCTACGTTCTATCTCTAAGGTTTGTTTCCTCTTGATGTAGCCTTAAGCACAGGCTGGCGAATAACTCATTCAATGAAAGGCGTTGTTAGGCTTCCAAAAAACTGCAGTCTCCTGAAATAACAACATATATTTTTTTTCCGACCTTCCTGATACTTTCAAATAATGAGCAGTACTCCAATCAAACTTGGATGTCCAAGTTTCGTTCTCCTACGTTGAAGCATCCGTTTGCAGTAACAGTTTGAATTTTTAGGTTTCACTGCGTTTTCTTCTATATTGACAGATGCAGTTAGAACTCTAAATCAAACACGGTTTGTGCTAGCTTCTTGAAACGTGACACAATACAGTAGTTCTACGTTCTATCTCTAAGGTTTGTTTCCTCTTGATGTAGCCTAATACAGGGACTCGCGAATAACACTTATATTGAAAGGGATTGCCAAACTTCCAAAAACTAGAGTCTCCTGAAATCTCAACATATATTTTTTCATGCAATCTTCATGATACTTTCAAGTAATGATCAGTACACCAATCCCACTTGGATGCCCAAGTATCGTTCTCCTACGTTGAAGCGTCCGTTTGCAGTAACAGTTTGAATTTTTAGGTTTCACTCTGTTTTCTCCTATATTGACAGATGCAGTTCGAACTCTAAATCAAACACGGTTTGTGCTAGCTTCTTGAAACTTGACACAATACAGTAGTTCTACGTTCTATCTCTAAGGTTTGTTTCCTCTTGATGTAGCCTTAAGCACAGGCTGGCGAATAACTCATTCAATGAAAGGCGTTGTTAGGCTGCCAAAAAACTACAGTCTCCTGAAATCACAACATACATTTTTTCTTCCAATCTTCATGATACTTTCAAGTAATGATCAGTACACCAATCCCACTTGGATGCCCAAGTTTCGTTCTCCTACGTTGAAGCATCCGTTTGCAGTAACAGTTTGAATTTTTAGGTTTCACTCTGTTTTCTCCTATATTGACAGATGCAGTTCGAACTCTAAATCAAACACGGTTTGTGCTAGCTTCTTGAAACGTGACACAATACAGTAGTTCTACGTTCTATCTCTAAGGTTTGTTTCCTCTTGATGTAGCCTTAAGCACAGGCTGGCGAATAACTCATTCAATGAAAGGCGTTGTTAGGCTGCCAAAAAACTACAGTCTCTTGAAATCACAACATTTTTTTTTTCCGACCTTCCTGATACTTTCAAATAATGAGCAGTACTCCAATCAAACTTGGATGTCCAAGTTTCGTTCTCCTACGTTGAAGCATCCGTTTGCAGTAACAGTTTGAATTTTTAGGTTTCACTGCGTTTTCTTCTATATTGACAGATGCAGTTCGAACTCTAAATCAAACACGGTTTGTGCTAGCTTCTTGAAACGTGACACAATACAGTAGTTCTACGTTCTATCTCTAAGGTTTGTTTCCTCTTGATGTAGCCTTAAGCACAGGCTGGCGAATAACTCATTCAATGAAAGGCGTTGTTAGGCTGCCAAAAAACTACAGTCTCCTGAAATCACAACATACATTTTTTCATCCAATCTTCATGATACTTTCAAGTAATGATCAGTACACCAATCCCACTTGGATGCCCAAGTTTCGTTCTCCTACGTTGAAGCATCCGTTTGCAGTAACAGTTTGAATTTTTAGGTTTCACTCTGTTTTCTCCTATATTGACAGATGCAGTTCGAACTCTAAATCAAACACTGTTTGTGCTAGCTTCTTGAAACTTGACACAATACAGTAGTTCTACGTTCTATCTCTAAGGTTTGTTTCCTCTTGATGTAGCCTTAAGCACAGGCTGGCGAATAACTCATTCAATGAAAGGCGTTGTTAGGCTGCCAAAAAACTACAGTCTCCTGAAATCACAACATACATTTTTTCTTCCAATCTTCATGATACTTTCAAGTAATGATCAGTACATCAATCCCACTTGGATGCCCAAGTTTCGTTCTCCTACGTTGAAGCATCCGTTTGCAGTAACTGTTTGAATTTTTAGGTTTCACTCTGTTTTCTCCTATATTGACAGATGCAGTTCGAACTCTAAATCAAACACGGTTTGTGCTAGCTTCTTGAAACGTGACACAATACAGTAGTTCTACGTTCTATCTCTAAGGTTTGTTTCCTCTTGATGTAGCCTTAAGCACAGGCTGGCGAATAACTCATTCAATGAAAGGCGTTGTTAGGCTGCCAAAAAACTACATTCTCCTGAAATCACAACATATATTTTTTTTCCGACCTTCCTGATACTTTCAAATAATGAGCAGTACTCCAATCAAACTTGGATGTCCAAGTTTCGTTCTCCTACGTTGAAGCATCCGTTTGCAGTAACAGTTTGAATTTTTAGGTTTCACTGAGTTTTCTTCTATATTGACAGATGCAGTTAGAACTCTAAATCAAACACGGTTTGTGCTAGCTTCTTGAAACGTGACACAATACAGTAGTTCTACGTTCTATCTCTAAGGTTTGTTTCCTCTTGATGTAGCCTAATACAGGGACTCGCGAATAACAGTTATATTGAAAGGGATTGCCAAACTTCCAAAAACTAGAGTCTCCTGAAATCTCAACATATATTTTTTCATCCAATCTTCATGATACTTTCAAGTAATGATCATTACACCAATCCCACTTGGATTCCCATGTATCGTTCTCCTACGTTGAAGCATTCGTTTGCAGTAACAGTTTGAATTTTTAGGTTTCACTGCGTTTTCTTCTATATTGACACATGCAGTTAGAACTCTAAATCAAACACGGTTTGTGCTAGCTTCTTGAAACGTGACACAATACAGTAGTTCTACGTTCTATCTCTAAGGTTTGTTTCCTCTTGATGTAGCCTAATACAGGGACTCGCGAATAACACTTATATTGAAAGGGATTGCCAAACTTCCAAAAACTAGAGTCTCCTGAAATCTCAACATACATTTTTTTCATCCAATCTTCATGATACTTTCAAGTAATGATAAGTACACCAATCCCACTTGGATGCCCAAGTATCGTTCTCCTACGTTGAAGCATCCGTTTGCAGTAACAGTTTGAATTTTTAGGTTTCACTCTGTTTTCTCCTATATTGACAGATGCAGTTCGAACTCTAAATCAAACACGGTTTGTGCTAGCTTCTTGAAACTTGACACAATACAGTAGTTCTACGTTCTATCTCTAAGGTTTGTTTCCTCTTGATGTAGCCTTAAGCACAGGCTGGCGAATAACTCATTCAATGAAAGGCGGTGTTAGGCTGCCAAAAAACTACAGTCTCCTGAAATCACAACATATATTTTTTTTCCGACCTTCCTGATACTTTCAAATAATGAGCAGTACTCCAATCAAACTTGGATGTCCAAGTTTCGTTCTCCTACGTTGAAGCATCCGTTTGCAGTAACAGTTTGAATTTTTCGGTTTCACTGCGTTTTCTTCTATATTGACAGATGCAGTTAGAACTCTAAATCAAACACGGTTTGTGCTAGCTTCTTGAAACGTGACACAATACAGTAGTTCTACGTTCTATCTCTAAGGTTTGTTTCCTCTTGATGTAGCCTAATACAGGGACTCGCGAATAACACTTATATTGAAAGGGATTTCCAACCTTCCAAAAACTAGAGTCTCCTGAAATCTCTACATACATTTTTTTCATCCAATCTTCATGATACTTTCAAGTAATGATCAGTACACCAATCCTTCTTGGATGCCCAAGTATCGTTCTCCTACGTTGAAGCATCCGTTTGCAGTAACAGTTTGAATTTTTAGGTTTCACTCTGTTTTCTCCTATATTGACAGATGCAGTTCGAACTCTAAATCAAACACGGTTTGTGCTAGCTTCTTGAAACGTGACACAATACAGTAGTTCTACGTTCTATCTCTAAGGTTTGTTTCCTCTTGATGTAGCCTTAAGCACAGGCTGGCGAATAACTCATTCAATGAAAGGCGTTGTTAGGCTGCCAAAAAACTACAGTCTCCTGAAATCACAACATACATTTTTTCATCCAATCTTCATGATACTTTCAAGTAATGATCAGTACACCAATCCCACTTGGATGCCCAAGTTTCGTTCTCCTACGTTGAAGCATCCGTTTGCAGTAACAGTTTGAATTTTTAGGTTTCACTCTGTTTTCTCCTATATTGACAGATGCAGTTCGAACTCTAAATCAAACACGGTTTGTGCTAGCTTCTTGAAACTTGACACAATACAGTAGTTCTACGTTCTATCTCTAAGGTTTGCTTCCTCTTGATGTAGCCTAATGCAGGGACAGGCGAATAACACTTATATTGAAAGGGGTTGCCAAACTTCCAAAAACTAGAGTCTCCTGAAATCTCAACATATATTTTTTCATCCAATCTTCATGATACTTTCAAGTAATGATCAGTACACCAATCCCACTTGGATGCCCAAGTATCGTTCTCCTACGTTGAAGCATCCGTTTGCAGTAACAGTTTGAATTTTTAGGTTTCACTCTGTTTTCTCCTATATTGACAGATGCAGTTCGAACTCTAAATCAAACACGGTTTGTGCTAGCTTCTTGAAACTTGACACAATACAGTAGTTCTACGTTCTATCTCTAAGGTTTGTTTCCTCTTGATGTAGCCTTAAGCACAGGCTGGCGAATAACTCATTCAATGAAAGGCGTTGTTAGGCTGCCAAAAAACTACAGTCTCCTGAAATCACAACATACATTTTTTCTTCCAATCTTCATGATACTTTCAAGTAATGATCAGTACACCAATCCCACTTGGATGCCCAAGTTTCGTTCTCCTACGTTGAAGCATCCGTTTGCAGTAACAGTTTGAATTTTTAGGTTTCACTCTGTTTTCTCCTATATTGACAGATGCAGTTCGAACTCTAAATCAAACACGGTTTGTGCTAGCTTCTTGAAACGTGACACAATACAGTAGTTCTACGTTCTATCTCTAAGGTTTGTTTCCTCTTGATGTAGCCTTAAGCACAGGCTGGCGAATAACTCATTCAATGAAAGGCGTTGTTAGGCTGCCAAAAAACTACAGTCTCCTGAAATCATAACATTTTTTTTTTCCGACCTTCCTGATACTTTCAAATAATGAGCAGTACTCCAATCAAACTTGGATGTCCAAGTTTCGTTCTCCTACGTTGAAGCATCCGTTTGCAGTAACAGTTTGAATTTTTAGGTTTCACTGCGTTTTCTTCTATATTGACAGATGCAGTTCGAACTCTAAATCAAACACGGTTTGTGCTAGCTTCTTGAAACGTGACACAATACAGTAGTTCTACGTTCTATCTCTAAGGTTTGTTTCCTCTTGATTTAGCCTTAAGCACAGGCTGGCGAATAACTCATTCAATGAAAGGCGTTGTTAGGCTGCCAAAAAACTACAGTCTCCTGAAATCACAACATACATTTTTTCATCCAATCTTCATGATACTTTCAAGTAATGATCAGTACACCAATCCCTCTTGGATGCCCAAGTTACGTTCTCCTACGTTGAAGCATCCGTTTGCAGTAACAGTTTGAATTTTTAGGGTTCACTCAGTTTTCTCCTATATTGACAGATGCAGTTCGAACTCTAAATCAAACACGGTTTGTGCTAGCTTCTTGAAACTTGACACAATACAGTAGTTCTACGTTCTATCTCTATGGTTTGCTTTCTCTTGATGTAGCCTAATGCAGGGACAGGCGAATAACACTTATATTGAAAGGGGTTGCCAAACTTCCAAAAACTAGAGTCTCCTGAAATCTCAACATATATTTTTTCATCCAATCTTCATTATACTTCAAGTAATGATCAGTACACCAATCCCACTTGGATGCCCAAGTTTCGTTCTCCTACGTTGAAGCATCCGTTTGCAGTAACAGTTTGAATTTTTAGGTTTCACTCTGTTTTCTCCTATATTGACAGATGCAGTTCGAACTCTAAATCAAACACGGTTTGTGCTAGCTTCTTGAAACTTGACACAATACAGTAGTTCTACGTTCTATCTCTAAGGTTTGTTTCCTCTTGATGTAGCCTTAAGCACAGGCTGGCGAATAACTCATTCAATGAAAGGCGTTGTTAGGCTGCCAAAAAACTACAGTCTCCTGAAATCACAACATATATTTTTTTTCCGACCTTCCTGATACTTTCAAATAATGAGCAGTACTCCAATCAAACTTGGATGTCCAAGTTTCGTTCTCCTACGTTGAAGCATCCGTTTGCAGTAACAGTTTGAATTTTTAGGTTTCACTGCGTTTTCTTCTATATTGACAGATGCAGTTCGAACTCTAAATCAAACACGGTTTGTGCTAGCTTCTTGAAACTTGACACAATACAGTAGTTCTATGTTCTATCTCTAAGGTTTGTTTCCTCTTGATGTAGCCTTAAGCACAGGCTGGCGAATAACTCATTCAATGAAAGGCGTTGTTAGGCTGCCAAAAAACTAGAGTCTCCTGAAATCACAACATATATTTTTCTTCCGACCTTCCTGATACTTTCAAATAATGAGCAGTACTCCAATCAAACTTGGATGTCCAAGTTTCGTTCTCCTACGTTGAAGCATCCGTTTGCAGTAACAGTTTGAATTTTTAGGTTTCACTCTGTTTTCTCCTATATTGACAGATGCAGTTCGAACTCTAAATCAAACACGGTTTGTGCTAGCTTCCTGAAACTTGACACAATACAGTAGTTCTACGTTCTATCTCTAAGGTTTGTTTCCTCTTGATGTAGCCTTGAGCACAGGCTGGCGAATCACTCATTCAATGAAAGGCGTTGTTAGGCTGCCAAAAAACTATAGTCTCCTGAAATCACAACATATTTTTTTTTCCGACCTTCCTGATACTTTCAAATAATGAGCAGTACTCCAATCAAACTTGGATGTCCAAGTTTCGTTCTCCTACGTTGAAGCATCCGTTTGCAGTAACAGTTTGAATTTTTAGGTTTCACTCTGTTTTCTCCTATATTGACAGATGCAGTTCGAACTCTAAATCAAACACGGTTTGTGCTAGCTTCTTGAAACTTGACACAATACAGTAGTTCTACGTTCTATCTCTAAGGTTTGTTTCCTCTTGATGTAGCCTTAAGCACAGGATGGCGAATAACTCATTCAATGAAAGGCGTTGTTAGGCTGCCAAAAAACTACAGTCTCCTGAAATCACAACATATATTTTTTTTCCGACCTTCCTGATACTTTCAAATAATGAGCAGTACTCCAATCAAACTTGGATGTCCAAGTTTCGTTCTCCTACGTTGAAGCATCCGTTTGCAGTTACAGTTTGAATTTTTAGGTTTCACTGCGTTTTCTTCTATATTGACAGATGCAGTTAGAACTCTAAATCAAACACGGTTTGTGCTAGCTTCTTGAAACGTGACACAATACAGTAGTTCTACGTTCTATCTCTAAGGTTTGTTTCCTCTTGATGTAGCCTAATACAGGGACTCGCGAATAACACTTATATTGAAAGAGGTTGCCAAACTTCCAAAAACTAGAGTCTCTTGAAATCTCAACATACATTTTTTCATCCAATCTTCATGATACTTTCAAGTAATGATCAGTACACCAATCCCACTTGGATGCCCATGTATCGTTCTCCTACGTTGAAGCATCCGTTTGCCTTAACAGTTTGAATTATTAGGTTTCACTCTCTTTTCTCCTAAATTGACAGATACAGTTCGAACTCTAAATCAAACACGGTTTGTGCTAGCTTCTTGAAACTTGACACAATACAGTAGTTCTACGTTCTATCTCTAAGGTTTGTTTCCTCTTGATGTAGCCTTAAGCACAGGCTGGCGAATAACTCATTCAATGAAAGGCGTTGTTAGGCTGCCAAAAAACTACAGTCTCCTGAAATCACAACATATATTTTTTTCCGACCTTCCTGATACTTTCAAATAATGAGCAGTACTCCAATCAAACTTGGATGTCCAAGTTTCGTTCTCCTACGTTGAAGCATCCGTTTGCAGTAACAGTTTGAATTTTTAGGTTTCACTGCGTTTTCTTCTATATTGACAGATGCAGTTAGAACTCTAAATCAAACACGGTTTGTGCTAGCTTCTTGAAACGTGACACAATACAGTAGTTCTACGTTCTATCTCTAAGGTTTGTTTCCTCTTGATGTAGCCTAATACAGGGACTCGCGAATAACACTTATATTGAAAGGGATTGCCAAACTTCCAAAAACTAGAGTCTCCCGAAATCTCAACATACATTTTTTTCATCCAATCTTCATGATACTTTCAAGTAATGATCAGTACACCAATCCCACTTGGATGCCCAAGTATCGTTCTCCTACGTTGAAGCATCCGTTTGCAGTTACAGTTTGAATTTTTAGGTTTCACTCTGTTTTCTCCTATATTGACAGATGCAGTTCGAACTCTAAACCAAACACGGTTTTTGCTAGCTTCTTGAAACTTGACACAATACAGTAGTTCTACGTTCTATTTCTAAGGTTTGTTTCCTCTTGATGTAGCCTTAAGCACAGGCTGGCGAATAACTCATTCAATGAAAGGCGTTGTTAGGCTGCCAAAAAACTACAGTCTCCTGAAATCACAACATATATTTTTTTCCGACCTTCCTGATACTTTCAAATAATGAGCAGTACTCCAATCAAACTTGGATGTCCAAGTTTCGTTCTCCTACGTTGAAGCATCCGTTTGCAGTAACAGTTTGAATTTTTAGGTTTCACTGCGTTTTCTTCTATATTGACAGATGCAGTTAGAACGCTAAATCAAACACGGTTTGTGCTAGCTTCTTGAAACTTGACACAATACAGTAGTTCTACGTTCTATCTCTAAGGTTTGTTTCCTCTTGATGTAGCCTTAAGCACAGGCTGGCTAATAACTCATTCAATGAAAGGCGTTGTTAGGCTGCCAAAAAACTACAGTCTCCTGAAATCACAACATATATTTTTTTTCCGACCTTCCTGATACTTTCAAATAATGAGCAGTACTCCAATCAAACTTGGATGTCCAAGTTTCGTTCTCCTACGTTGAAGCATCCGTTTGCAGTAACAGTTTGAATTTTTAGGTTTCACTGCGTTTTCTTCTATATTGACAGATGCAGTTCGAACTCTAAATCAAACACGGTTTGTGCTAGCTTCTTGAAACTTGACACAATACAGTAGTTCTATGTTCTATATCTAAGGTTTGTTTCCTCTTGATGTAGCCTTAAGCACAGGCTGGCGAATAACTCATTCAATGAAAGGCGTTGTTATCCTGCCAAAAAACTACAGTCTCCTGAAATCACAACATATATTTTTTTTCCGACCTTCCTGATACTTTCAAATAATGAGCAGTACTCCAATCAAACTTGGATGTCCAAGTTTCGTTCTCCTACGTTGAAGCATCCGTTTGCAGTAACAGTTTGAATTTTTAGGTTTCACTCTGTTTTCTCCTATATTGACAGATGCAGTTCGAACTCTAAATCAAACACGGTTTGTGCTAGCTTCTTGAAACTTGACACAATACAGTAGTTCTACGTTCTATCTCTAAGGTTTGTTTCCTCTTGATGTAGCCTTAAGCACAGGCTGGCGAATAACTCATTCAATGAAAGGCGGTGTTAGGCTGCCAAAAAACTACAGTCTCCTGAAATCACAACATATATTTTTTTTCCGACCTTCCAGATACTTTAAAATAATGAGCAGTACTCCAATCAAACTTGGATGTCCAAGTTTCGTTCTCCTACGTTGAAGCATCCGTTTGCAGTAACAGTTTGAATTTTTAGGTTTCACTGCGTTTTCTTCTATATTGACAGATGCAGTTAGAACTCTAAATCAAACACGGTTTGTGCTGGCTTCTTGAAACGTGACACAATACAGTAGTTCTATTCTATCTCTAAGGTTTGTTTCCTCTTGATGTAGCCTAATACAGGGACTCGCGAATAACACTTATATTGAAAGGGATTTCTAAACTTCCAAAAACTAGAGTCTCCTGAAATCTCAACATACATTTTTTTCATCCAATCTTCATGATACATTCAAGTAATGATCAGTACACCAATGCCACTTGGATGCCCAAGTATCGTTCTCCTACGTTGAAGCATCCGTTTGCAGTAACAGTTTGAATTTTTAGGTTTCACTCTGTTTTCTCCTATATTGACAGATGCAGTTCGAACTCTAAATCAAACACGGTTTGTGCTAGCTTCCTGAAACTTGACACAATACAGTAGTTCTACGTTCTATCTCTAAGGTTTGTTTCCTCTTGATGTAGCCTTGAGCACAGGCTGGCGAATCACTCATTCAATGAAAGGCGTTGTTAGGCTGCCAAAAAACTATAGTCTCCTGAAATCACAACATATATTTTTTTTCCGACCTTCCTGATACTTTCAAATAATGAGCAGTACTCCAATCAAACTTGGATGTCCAAGTTTCGTTCTCCTACGTTGAAGCATCCGTTTGCAGTAACAGTTTGAATTTTTAGGTTTCACTGCGTTTTCTTCTATATTGACAGATGCAGTTAGAACTCTAAATCAAACACGGTTTGTGATAGCTTCTTGAAACGTGACACAATACAGTAGTTCTAAGTTCTATCTCTAAGGTTTTTTCCTCTTGAATTAGCCTTAAGCACAGGCTGGTGAATAACTCATTCAATGAAAGGCGTTGTTAGGCTGCCAAAAAACTACAGTCTCCTGAAATCACAACATACATTTTTTCATCCAATCTTCGTGATACTTTCAAGTAATGATCAGTACACCAATCCCACTTAAATGCCCCAGTTTCGTTCTCCTACGTTGAAGCATCCGTTTGCAGTAACAGTTTGAATTTTTAGGTTTCACTCTGTTTTCTCCTATATTGACAGATGCAGTTCGAACTCTAAACCAAACACGGTTTTTGCTAGCTTCTTGAAACTTGACACAATACAGTAGTTCTACGTTCTATCTCTAAGGTTTGTTTCCTCTTGATGTAGCCTTAAGCAAAGGCTGGCGAATAACTCATTCAATGAAAGGCGTTGTTAGGCTGCCAAAAAACTACAGTCTCCTGAAATCACAACATATATTTTTTTTCCGACCTTCCTGATACTTTCAAATAATGAGCAGTACTCCAATCAAACTTGGATGTCCAAGTTTCGTTCTCCTACGTTGAAGCATCCGTTTGCAGTAACAGTTTGAATTTTTAGGTTTCACTGCGTTTTCTTCTATATTGACAGATGCAGTTAGAACGCTAAATCAAACACGGTTTGTGCTAGCTTCTTGAAACGTGACACAATACAGTAGTTCTACGTTCTATCTCTAAGGTTTGTTTATTCTTGATGTAGCCTTAAGCACAGGCTGGCGAATAACTCATTCAATGAAAGGCGTTGTTAGGCTGCCAAAAAACTACAGTCTCCTGAAATCACAACATATATTTTTTTTCCGACCTTCCTGATACTTTCAAATAATGAGCAGTACTCCAATCAAACTTGGATGTCCAAGTTTCGTTCTCCTACGTTGAAGCATCCGTTTGCAGTAACAGTTTGAATTTTTAGGTTTCACTGCGTTTTCTTCTATATTGACAGATGCAGTTAGAACTCTAAATCAAACACGGTTTGTGCTAGCTTCTTGAAACGTGACACAATACAGTAGTTCTACGTTCTATCTCTAAGGTTTGTTTCCTCTTGATGTAGCCTAATACAGGGACTCGCGAATAACACTTATATTGAAAGGGATTGCCAAACTTCCAAAAACTAGAGTCTCCCGAAATCTCAACATACATTTTTTTCATCCAATCTTCATGATACTTTCAAGTAATGATCAGTACACCAATCCCACTTGGATGCCCAAGTATCGTTCTCCTACGTTGAAGCATCCGTTTGCAGTTACAGTTTGAATTTTTAGGTTTCACTCTGTTTTCTCCTATATTGACAGATGCAGTTCGAACTCTAAACCAAACACGGTTTTTGCTAGCTTCTTGAAACTTGACACAATACAGTAGTTCTACGTTCTATTTCTAAGGTTTGTTTCCTCTTGATGTAGCCTTAAGCACAGGCTGGCGAATAACTCATTCAATGAAAGGCGTTGTTAGGCTGCCAAAAAACTACAGTCTCCTGAAATCACAACATATATTTTTTTCCGACCTTCCTGATACTTTCAAATAATGAGCAGTACTCCAATCAAACTTGGATGTCCAAGTTTCGTTCTCCTACGTTGAAGCATCCGTTTGCAGTAACAGTTTGAATTTTTAGGTTTCACTGCGTTTTCTTCTATATTGACAGATGCAGTTAGAACGCTAAATCAAACACGGTTTGTGCTAGCTTCTTGAAACGTGACACAATACAGTAGTTCTACGTTCTATCTCTAAGGTTTGTTTATTCTTGATGTAGCCTTAAGCACAGGCTGGCGAATAACTCATTCAATGAAAGGCGTTGTTAGGCTGCCAAAAAACTACAGTCTCCTGAAATCACAACATACATTTTTTCATCCAATCTTCATGATACTTTCAAGTAATGATCAGTACACCAATCCCACTTGGATGCCCAAGTTTCGTTCTCCTACGTTGAAGCATCCGTTTGCAGTAACAGTTTGAATTTTTAGGGTTCACTCTGTTTTCTCCTATATTGACAGATGCAGTTCGAACTCTAAATCAAACACGGTTTGTGCTAGCTTCTTGAAACTTGACACAATACAGTAGTTCTACGTTCTATCTCTAAGGTTTGCTTTCTCTTGATGTAGCCTAATGCAGGGACAGGCGAATAACACTTATATTGAAAGGGGTTGCCAAACTTCCAAAAACTAGAGTCTCCTGAAATCTCAACATATATTTTTTCATCCAATCTTCATTATACTTCAAGTAATGATCAGTACACCAATCCCACTTGGATGCCCAAGTTTCGTTCTCCTACGTTGAAGCATCCGTTTGCAGTAACAGTTTGAATTTTTAGGTTTCACTCTGTTTTCTCCTATATTGACAGATGCAGTTCGAACTCTAAATCAAACACGGTTTGTGCTAGCTTCTTGAAACTTGACACAATACAGTAGTTCTACGTTCTATCTCTAAGGTTTGTTTCCTCTTGATGTAGCCTTAAGCACAGGCTGGCTAATAACTCATTCAATGAAAGGCGTTGTTAGGCTGCCAAAAAACTACAGTCTCCTGAAATCACAACATATATTTTTTTTCCGACCTTCCTGATACTTTCAAATAATGAGCAGTACTCCAATCAAACTTGGATGTCCAAGTTTCGTTCTCCTACGTTGAAGCATCCGTTTGCAGTAACAGTTTGAATTTTTAGGTTTCACTGCGTTTTCTTCTATATTGACAGATGCAGTTCGAACTCTAAATCAAACACGGTTTGTGCTAGCTTCTTGAAACTTGACACAATACAGTAGTTCTATGTTCTATATCTAAGGTTTGTTTCCTCTTGATGTAGCCTTAAGCACAGGCTGGCGAATAACTCATTCAATGAAAGGCGTTGTTATCCTGCCAAAAAACTACAGTCTCCTGAAATCACAACATATATTTTTTTTCCGACCTTCCTGATACTTTCAAATAATGAGCAGTACTCCAATCAAACTTGGATGTCCAAGTTTCGTTCTCCTACGTTGAAGCATCCGTTTGCAGTAACAGTTTGAATTTTTAGGTTTCACTCTGTTTTCTCCTATATTGACAGATGCAGTTCGAACTCTAAATCAAACACGGTTTGTGCTAGCTTCTTGAAACTTGACACAATACAGTAGTTCTACGTTCTATCTCTAAGGTTTGTTTCCTCTTGATGTAGCCTTAAGCACAGGCTGGCGAATAACTCATTCAATGAAAGGCGGTGTTAGGCTGCCAAAAAACTACAGTCTCCTGAAATCACAACATATATTTTTTTTCCGACCTTCCAGATACTTTAAAATAATGAGCAGTACTCCAATCAAACTTGGATGTCCAAGTTTCGTTCTCCTACGTTGAAGCATCCGTTTGCAGTAACAGTTTGAATTTTTAGGTTTCACTGCGTTTTCTTCTATATTGACAGATGCAGTTAGAACTCTAAATCAAACACGGTTTGTGCTGGCTTCTTGAAACGTGACACAATACAGTAGTTCTATTCTATCTCTAAGGTTTGTTTCCTCTTGATGTAGCCTAATACAGGGACTCGCGAATAACACTTATATTGAAAGGGATTTCTAAACTTCCAAAAACTAGAGTCTCCTGAAATCTCAACATACATTTTTTTCATCCAATCTTCATGATACATTCAAGTAATGATCAGTACACCAATGCCACTTGGATGCCCAAGTATCGTTCTCCTACGTTGAAGCATCCGTTTGCAGTAACAGTTTGAATTTTTAGGTTTCACTCTGTTTTCTCCTATATTGACAGATGCAGTTCGAACTCTAAATCAAACACGGTTTGTGCTAGCTTCCTGAAACTTGACACAATACAGTAGTTCTACGTTCTATCTCTAAGGTTTGTTTCCTCTTGATGTAGCCTTGAGCACAGGCTGGCGAATCACTCATTCAATGAAAGGCGTTGTTAGGCTGCCAAAAAACTATAGTCTCCTGAAATCACAACATATATTTTTTTTCCGACCTTCCTGATACTTTCAAATAATGAGCAGTACTCCAATCAAACTTGGATGTCCAAGTTTCGTTCTCCTACGTTGAAGCATCCGTTTGCAGTAACAGTTTGAATTTTTAGGTTTCACTGCGTTTTCTTCTATATTGACAGATGCAGTTAGAACTCTAAATCAAACACGGTTTGTGATAGCTTCTTGAAACGTGACACAATACAGTAGTTCTAAGTTCTATCTCTAAGGTTTTTTCCTCTTGAATTAGCCTTAAGCACAGGCTGGTGAATAACTCATTCAATGAAAGGCGTTGTTAGGCTGCCAAAAAACTACAGTCTCCTGAAATCACAACATACATTTTTTCATCCAATCTTCGTGATACTTTCAAGTAATGATCAGTACACCAATCCCACTTAAATGCCCCAGTTTCGTTCTCCTACGTTGAAGCATCCGTTTGCAGTAACAGTTTGAATTTTTAGGTTTCACTCTGTTTTCTCCTATATTGACAGATGCAGTTCGAACTCTAAACCAAACACGGTTTTTGCTAGCTTCTTGAAACTTGACACAATACAGTAGTTCTACGTTCTATCTCTAAGGTTTGTTTCCTCTTGATGTAGCCTTAAGCAAAGGCTGGCGAATAACTCATTCAATGAAAGGCGTTGTTAGGCTGCCAAAAAACTACAGTCTCCTGAAATCACAACATATATTTTTTTTCCGACCTTCCTGATACTTTCAAATAATGAGCAGTACTCCAATCAAACTTGGATGTCCAAGTTTCGTTCTCCTACGTTGAAGCATCCGTTTGCAGTAACAGTTTGAATTTTTAGGTTTCACTGCGTTTTCTTCTATATTGACAGATGCAGTTAGAACGCTAAATCAAACACGGTTTGTGCTAGCTTCTTGAAACGTGACACAATACAGTAGTTCTACGTTCTATCTCTAAGGTTTGTTTATTCTTGATGTAGCCTTAAGCACAGGCTGGCGAATAACTCATTCAACGAAAGGCGTTTTTAGGCTGCCAAAATACTACAGTCTCCTGAAATCACAACATATATTTTTTTTCCTACCTTCCTGATACTTTCAAATAATGAGCAGTACTCCAATCAACCTTGGATGTCCAAGTTTCGTTCTCCTACGTTGAAGCATTCGTTTGCAGTAACAGTTTGAATTTTTAGGTTTCACTGCGTTTTCTTCTATATTGACAGATGCAGTTAGAACTCTAAATCAAACACGGTTTGTGCTAGCTTCTTGAAACGTGACACAATACAGTAGTTCTACGTTCTATCTCTAAGGTTTGTTTCCTCTTGATGTAGCCTAATACAGGGACTCGCGAATAACACTTATATTGAAAGGGATTGCCAAACTTCCAAAAACTAGAGTCTCCTGAAATCTCAACAAACATTTTTTTTTCATCCAATCTTCATGATACTTTCAAGTAATGATCAGTACTCCAATCCCACTTGGATGCCCAAGTATCGTTCTCCTACGTTGAAGCATCCGTTTGCAGTAACAGTTTGAATTTTTAGGTTTCACTCTGTTTTCTCCTATATTGACAGATGCAGTTAGAACTCTAAATCAAACACGGTTTGTGCTAGCTTCTTGAAACGTGACACAATACAGTAGTTCTACGTTCTATCTCTAAGGTTTGTTTCCTCTTGATGTAGCCTAATACAGGGACTCGCGAATAACACTTATATTGAAAGGAATTGCCAAACTTCCAAAAACTAGAGTCTCCCGAAATCTCAACATACATTTTTTTCATCCAATCTTCATGATACTTTCAAGTAATGATCAGTACACCAATCCCACTTGGATGCCCAAGTTTCGTTCTCCTACGTTGAAGCATCCGTTTGCAGTAACAGTTTGAATTTTTAGGTTTCACTCTGTTTTCTCCTATATTGACAGATGCAGTTCGAACTCTAAATCAAACACGGTTTGTGCTAGCTTCTTGAAACTTGACACAATACAGTAGTTCTACGTTCAATCTCTAAGGTTTGTTTCCTCTTGATGTAGCCTTAAGCACAGGCTGGCGAATAACTCATTCAATGAAAGGCGTTGTTAGGCTGCCAAAAAACTACAGTCTCCTGAAATCACAACATATATTTTTTTTCCGACCTTCCTGATACTTTCAAATAATGAGCAGTACTCCAATCAAACTTGGATGTCCAAGTTTCGTTCTCCTACGTTGAAGCATCCGTTTGCAGTAACAGTTTGAATTTTTAGGTTTCACTGCGTTTTCTTCTATATTGACAGATGCAGTTAGAACTCTAAATCAAACACGGTTTGTGCTAGCTTCTTGAAACGTGACACAATACAGTAGTTCTACGTTCTATCTCTAAGGTTTGTTTCCTCTTGATGTAGCCTAATACAGGGACTCGCGAATAACACTTATATTGAAAGGGATTGCCAAACTTCCAAAAACTAGAGTCTCCCGAAATCTCAACATACATTTTTTTCATCCAATCTTCATGATACTTTCAAGTAATGATCAGTACACCAATCCCACTTGGATGCCCAAGTATCGTTCTCCTACGTTGAAGCATCCGTTTGCAGTTACAGTTTGAATTTTTAGGTTTCACTCTGTTTTCTCCTATATTGACAGATGCAGTTCGAACTCTAAATCAAACACGGTTTGTGCTAGCTTCTTGAAACTTGACACAATACAGTAGTTCTACGTTCTATCTCTAAGGTTTGTTTCCTCTTGATGTAGCGTTAAGCACAGGCTGGCGAATAACTCATTCAACGAAAGGCGTTGTTAGGCTGCCAAAAAACTACAGTCTCCTGAAATCACAACATATATTTTTTTTCCGACCTTCCTGATACTTTCAAATAATGAGCAGTTCTCCAATCAAACTTGGATGTCCAAATTTCGTTCTCCTACGTTGAAGCATCCGTTTGCAGTAACAGTTTGAATTTTTAGGTTTCACTCTGTTTTCTCCTATATTGACAGATGCAGTTCGAACTCTAAATCAAACACGGTTTGTGCTAGCTTCTTGAAACTTGACACAATACAGTAGTTCTACGTTCTATCTCTAAGGTTTGTTTCCTCTTGATGTAGCCTTAAGCACAGGCTGGCGAATAACTCATTCAATGAAAGGTGTTGTTAGGCTGCCAAAAAACTACAGTCTCCTGAAATCACAACATATATTTTTTTTCCGACCTTCCTGATACTTTCAAATAATGAGCAGTACTCCAATCAAACTTGGATGTCCAAGTTTCGTTCTCCTACGTTGAAGCATCCGTTTGCAGTAACAGTTTGAATATTTATTTTTCACTCTGTTTTCTCCTATATTGACAGATGCAGTTCGAACTCTAAATCAAACACGGTTTGTGCTAGCTTCTTGAAACTTGACACAATACAGTAGTTCTACGTTCTATCTCTAAGGTTTGTTTCCTCTTGATGTAGCCTTAAGCACAGGCTGGCGAATAACTCATTCAATGAAAGGCGTTGTTAGGCTGCCAAAAAACTACAGTCTCCTGAAATCACAACATATTTTTTTTTTCGGACCTTCCTGATACTTTCAAATAATGAGCAGTACTCCAATCAAACTTGGATGTCCAAGTTTCGTTCTCCTATGTTGAAGCATCCGTTTGCAGTAACAGTTTGAATTTTTAGGTTTCACTGCGTTTTCTTCTATATTGACAGATGCAGTTAGAACTCTAAATCAAACACGGTTTGTGCTAGCTTCTTGAAACGTGACACAATACAGTAGTTCTACGTTCTATCTCTAAGGTTTGTTTCCTCTTGAAGTAGCCTAATACAGGGACTCGCGAATAACACTTATATTGAAAGGGGTTGCCAAACTTCCAAAAACTAGAGTGTCCTGAAATCTCAACATACATTTTTTCATCCAATCTTCATGATACTTTCAAGTAATGATCAGTACACCAATCCCACTTGGATGCCCAAGTATCGTTCTCCTACGTTGAAGCATCCGTTTGCAGTAACAGTTTGAATTTTTAGGTTTCACTCTGTTTTCTCCTATATTGACAGATGCAGTTCGAACTCTAAATCAAACACGGTTTGTGCTAGCTTCTTGAAACTTGACACAATACAGTAGTTCTACGTTCTATCTCTAAGGTTTGTTTCCTCTTGATGTAGCCTTAAGCACAGGCTGGCGAATAACTCATTCAATGAAAGGCGTTGTTAGGCTGCCAGAAAACTACAGGCTCCTGAAATCACAACATATATTTTTTTCCGACCTTCCTGATACTTTCAAATAATGAGCAGTACTCCAATCAAACTTGGATGTCCAAGTTTCGTTCTCCTACGTTGAAGCATCCGTTTGCAGTAACAGTTTGAATTTTTAGGTTTCACTGCGTTTTCTTCTATATTGACAGATGCAGTTAGAACTCTAAATCAAACACGGTTTGTGCTAGCTTCTTGAAACGTGACACAATACAGTAGTTCTAAGTTCTATCTCTAAGGTTTGTTTCCTCTTGATGTAGCCTTAAGCACAGGCTGGTGAATAACTCATTCAATGAAAGGCGTTGTTAGGCTGCCAAAAAACTACAGTCTCCTGAAATCACAACATACATTTTTTCATCCAATCTTCGTGATACTTTCAAGTAATGATCAGTACACCAATCCCACTTGGATGCCCAAGTTTCGTTCTCCTACGTTGAAGCATCCGTTTGCAGTAACAGTTTGAATTTTTAGGTTTCACTCTGTTTTCTCCTATATTGACAGATGCAGTTCGAACTCTAAATCAAACACGGTTTGTGCTAGCTTCTTGAAACTTGACACAATACAGTAGTTCTACGTTCAATCTCTAAGGTTTGTTTCCTCTTGATGTAGCCTTAAGCACAGGCTGGCGAATAACTCATTCAATGAAAGGCGTTGTTAGGCTGCCAAAAAACTACAGTCTCCTGAAATCACAACATATATTTTTTTTCCGACCTTCCTGATACTTTCAAATAATGAGCAGTACTCCAATCAAACTTGGATGTCCAAGTTTCGTTCTCCTACGTTGAAGCATCCGTTTGCAGTAACAGTTTGAATTTTTCGGTTTCACTGCGTTTTCTTCTATATTGACAGATGCAGTTAGAACTCTAAATCAAACACGGTTTGTGCTAGCTTCTTGAAACGTGACACAATACAGTAGTTCTACGTTCTATCTCTAAGGTTTGTTTCCTCTTGATGTAGCCTAATACAGGGACTCGCGAATAACACTTATATTGAAAGGGATTGCCAAACTTCCAAAAACTAGAGTCTCCCGAAATCTCAACATACATTTTTTTCATCCAATCTTCATGATACTTTCAAGTAATGATCAGTACACCAATCCCACTTGGATGCCCAAGTATCGTTCTCCTACGTTGAAGCATCCGTTTGCAGTTACAGTTTGAATTTTTAGGTTTCACTCTGTTTTCTCCTATATTGACAGATGCAGTTCGAACTCTAAATCAAACACGGTTTGTGCTAGCTTCTTGAAACTTGACACAATACAGTAGTTCTACGTTCTATCTCTAAGGTTTGTTTCCTCTTGATGTAGCGTTAAGCACAGGCTGGCGAATAACTCATTCAACGAAAGGCGTTGTTAGGCTGCCAAAAAACTACAGTCTCCTGAAATCACAACATATATTTTTTTTCCGACCTTCCTGATACTTTCAAATAATGAGCAGTTCTCCAATCAAACTTGGATGTCCAAGTTTCGTTCTCCTACGTAGAAGCATCCGTTTGCAGTAACAGTTTGAATTTTTAGGTTTCACTCTGTTTTCTCCTATATTGACAGATGCAGTTCGAACTCTAAATCAAACACGGTTTGTGCTAGCTTCTTGAAACTTGACACAATACAGTAGTTCTACGTTCTATCTCTAAGGTTTGTTTCCTCTTGATGTAGCCTTAAGCACAGGCTGGCGAATAACTCATTCAATGAAAGGCGTTGTTAGGCTGCCAAAAAACTACAGTCTCCTGAAATCACAACATATATTTTTTTTCCGACCTTCCTGATACTTTCAAATAATGAGCAGTACTCCAATCAAACTTGGATGTCCAAGTTTCGTTCTCCTACGTTGAAGCATCCGTTTGCAGTAACAGTTTGAATATTTATTTTTCACTCTGTTTTCTCCTATATTGACAGATGCAGTTCGAACTCTAAATCAAACACGGTTTGTGCTAGCTTCTTGAAACTTGACACAATACAGTAGTTCTACGTTCTATCTCTAAGGTTTGTTTCCTCTTGATGTAGCCTTAAGCACAGGCTGGCGAATAACTCATTCAATGAAAGGCGTTGTTAGGCTGCCAAAAAACTACAGTCTCCTGAAATCACAACATATTTTTTTTTTTGGACCTTCCTGATACTTTCAAATAATGAGCAGTACTCCAATCAAACTTGGATGTCCAAGTTTCGTTCTCCTACGTTGAAGCATCCGTTTGCAGTAACAGTTTGAATTTTTAGGTTTCACTGCGTTTTCTTCTATATTGACAGATGCAGTTAGAACTCTAAATCAAACACGGTTTGTGCTAGCTTCTTGAAACGTGACACAATACAGTAGTTCTACGTTCTATCTCTAAGGTTTGTTTCCTCTTGAAGTAGCCTAATACAGGGACTCGCGAATAACACTTATATTGAAAGGGGTTGCCAAACTTCCAAAAACTAGAGTGTCCTGAAATCTCAACATACATTTTTTCATCCAATCTTCATGATACTTTCAAGTAATGATCAGTACACCAATCCCACTTGGATGCCCAAGTATCGTTCTCCTACGTTGAAGCATCCGTTTGCAGTAACAGTTTGAATTTTTAGGTTTCACTCTGTTTTCTCCTATATTGACAGATGCAGTTCGAACTCTAAATCAAACACGGTTTGTGCTAGCTTCTTGAAACTTGACACAATACAGTAGTTCTACGTTCTATCTCTAAGGTTTGTTTCCTCTTGATGTAGCCTTAAGCACAGGCTGGCGAATAACTCATTCAATGAAAGGCGTTGTTAGGCTGCCAGAAAACTACAGTCTCCTGAAATCACAACATATATTTTTTTCCGACCTTCCTGATACTTTCAAATAATGAGCAGTACTCCAATCAAACTTGGATGTCCAAGTTTCGTTCTCCTACGTTGAAGCATCCGTTTGCAGTAACAGTTTGAATTTTTAGGTTTCACTGCGTTTTCTTCTATATTGACAGATGCAGTTAGAACTCTAAATCAAACACGGTTTGTGCTAGCTTCTTGAAACGTGACACAATACAGTAGTTCTAAGTTCTATCTCTAAGGTTTGTTTCCTCTTGATGTAGCCTTAAGCACAGGCTGGTGAATAACTCATTCAATGAAAGGCGTTGTTAGGCTGCCAAAAAACTACAGTCTCCTGAAATCACAACATACATTTTTTCATCCAATCTTCGTGATACTTTCAAGTAATGATCAGTACACCAATCCCACTTGGATGCCCAAGTTTTGTTCTCCTACGTTGAAGCATCCGTTTGCAGTAACAGTTTGAATTTTTAGGTTTCACTCTGTTTTCTCCTATATTGACAGATGCAGTTGGAACTCTAAATCAAACACGGTTTGTGCTAGCTTCTTGAAACTTGACACAATACAGTAGTTCTACGTTCTATCTCTAAGGTTTGTTTCCTCTTGATGTAGCCTTAAGCACAAGCTGGCGAATAACTCATTCAATGAAAGGCGTTGTTAGGCTGCCAAAAAACTACAGTCTCCTGAAATCACAACATATATTTTTTTTCCGACCTTCCTGATACTTTCAAATAATGAGCAGTACTCCAATCAAACTTGGATGTCCAAGTTTCGTTCTCCTACGTTGAAGCATCCGTTTGCAGTAACAGTTTGAATTTTTAGGTTTCACTGCGTTTTCTTCTATATTGACAGATGCAGTTAGAAATCTAAATCAAACACGGTTTGTGCTAGCTTCTTGAAACGTGACACAATACAGTAGTTCTACGTTCTATCTCTAAGGTTTGTTTCCTCTTGATGTAGCCTAATACAGGGACTCGCGAATAACACTTATATTGAAAGGGGTTGCCAAACTTCCAAAAACGAGAGTCTCCTGAAATCTCAACATACATTTTTTCATCCAATCTTCATGATACTTTCAAGTAATGATCAGTACACCAATCCCACTTGGATGCCCAAGTATCGTTCTCCTACGTTGAAGCATCCGTTTGCAGTAACAGTTTGAATTTTTAGGTTTCACTCTGTTTTCTCCTATATTGACAGATGCAGTACGAACTCTAAATCAAACACGGTTTGTGCTAGCTTCTTGAAACTTGACACAATACAGTAGTTCTACGTTCTATCTCTAAGGTTTGTTTCCTCTTGATGTAGCCTTAAGCACAGGCTGGCGAATAACTCATTCAATGAAAGGCGTTGTTAGGCTGCCAAAAAACTACAGTCTCCTGAAATCACAACATACATTTTTTTTCCGACCTTCCTGATACTTTCAAATAATGAGCAGTACTCCAATCAAACTTGGATGTCCAAGTTTCGTTCTCCTACGTTGAAGCATCCGTTTGCAGTAACAGTTTGAATTTTTAGGTTTCACTGTGTTTTCTTCTATATTGACAGATGCAGTTAGAACTCTAAATCAAACACGGTTTGTGCTAGCTTCTTGAAACGTGACACAATACAGTAGTTCTACGTTCTATCTCTAAGGTTTGTTTCCTCTTGATGTAGCCTTAAGCACAGGCTGGCGAATAACTCAATCAATGAAAGGCGTTGTTAGGCTGCCAAAAAACTACAGTCTCCTGAAATCACAACATACATTTTTTCATCCAATCTTCATGATACTTTCAAGTAATGATCAGTACACCAATCCCACTTGGATGCCCAAGTTTCGTTCTCCTACGTTGAAGCATCCGTTTGCAGTAACAGTTTGAATTTTTAGGGTTCACTCTGTTTTCTCCTATATTGACAGATGCAGTTCGAACTCTAAATCAAACACGGTTTGTGCTAGCTTCTTGAAACTTGACACAATACAGTAGTTCTACGTTCTATCTCTAAGGTTTGCTTTCTCTTGATGTAGCCTAATGCAGGGACAGGCGAATAACACTTATATTGAAAGGGGTTGCCAAACTTCCAAAAACTAGAGTCTCCTGAAATCTCAACATATATTTTTTCATCCAATCTTCATGATACTTTCAAGTAATGATCAGTACACCAATCCCACTTGGATGCCCAAGTTTCGTTCTCCTACGTTGAAGCATCCGTTTGCAGTAACAGTTTGAATTTTTAGGTTTCACTCTGTTTTCTCCTATATTGACAGATGCAGTTCGAACTCTAAATCAAACACGGTTTGTGCTAGCTTCTTGAAACGTGACACAATACATTAGTTCTACGTTCTATCTCTAAGGTTTGTTTCCTCTTGATGTAGCCTTAAGCACAGGCTGGCGAATAACTCATTCAATGAAAGTCGTTGTTAGGCTGCCAAAAAACTACAGTCTCCTGAAATCACAACATATATTTTTTTTCCGACCTTCCTGATACTTTCAAATAATGAGCAGTACTCCAATCAAACTTGGATGTCCAAGTTTCGTTCTCCTACGTTGAAGCATCCGTTTGCAGTAACAGTTTGAATTTTTAGGTTTCACTGCGTTTTCTTCTATATTTACAGATGCAGTTAGAACTCTAAATCAAACACGGTTTGTGCTAGCTTCTTGAAACGTGACACAATACAGTAGTTCTACGTTCTATCTCTAAGGTTTGTTTCCTCTTGATGTAGCCTTAAGCACAGGCTGGTGAATAACTCATTCAATGAAAGGCGTTGTTAGGCTGCCAAAAAACTACAGTCTCCTGAAATCACAACATACATTTTTTCATCCAATCTTCGTGATACTTTCAAGTAATGATCAGTACACCAATCCCACTTGGATGCCCAAGTTTCGTTCTCCTACGTTGAAGCATCCGTTTGCAGTAACAGTTTGAATTTTTAGGTTTCACTCTGTTTTCTCCTATATTGACAGATGCAGTTCGAACTCTAAATCAAACACGGTTTGTGCTAGCTTCTTGAAACTTGACACAATACAGTAGTACTACGTTCTATCTCTAAGGTTTGTTTCCTCTTGATGTAGCCTTAAGCACAGGCTGGCGAATAACTCATTCAATGAAAGGCATTGTTAGGCTGCCAAAAAACTACAGTCTCCTGAAATCACAACATATATTTTTTCTCCGACCTTCCTGATACTTTCAAATAATGAGCAGTACTCCAATCAAACTTGGATGTCCAATTTTCGTTCTCCTACGTTGAAGCATCCGTTTGCAGTAACAGTTTGAATTTTTAGGTTTCACTGCGTTTTCTTCTATATTGACAGATGCAGTTAGAACTCTAAATCAAACACGGTTTGTGCTAGCTTCTTGAAACGTGACACAATACAGTAGTTCTACGTTCTATCTCTAAGGTTTGTTTCCTCTTGAAGTAGCCTAATACAGGGACTCGCGAATAACACTTATATTGAAAGGGGTTGCCAAACTTCCAAAAACTAGAGTGTCCTGAAATCTCAACATACATTTTTTCATCCAATCTTCATGATACTTTCAAGTAATGATCAGTACACCAATCCCACTTGGATGCCCAAGTATCGTTCTCCTACGTTGAAGCATCCGTTTGCAGTAACAGTTTGAATTTTTAGGTTTCACTCTGTTTTCTCCTATATTGACAGATGCAGTTCGAACTCTAAATCAAACACGGTTTGTGCTAGCTTCTTGAAACTTGACACAATACAGTAGTTCTACGTTCTATCTCTAAGGTTTGTTTCCTCTTGATGTAGCCTTAAGCACAGGCTGGCGAATAACTCATTCAATGAAAGGCGTTGTTAGGCTGCCAGAAAACTACAGGCTCCTGAAATCACAACATATATTTTTTTCCGACCTTCCTGATACTTTCAAATAATGAGCAGTACTCCAATCAAACTTGGATGTCCAAGTTTCGTTCTCCTACGTTGAAGCATCCGTTTGCAGTAACAGTTTGAATTTTTAGGTTTCACTGCGTTTTCTTCTATATTGACAGATGCAGTTAGAACTCTAAATCAAACACGGTTTGTGCTAGCTTCTTGAAACGTGACACAATACAGTAGTTCTAAGTTCTATCTCTAAGGTTTGTTTCCTCTTGATGTAGCCTTAAGCACAGGCTGGTGAATAACTCATTCAATGAAAGGCGTTGTTAGGCTGCCAAAAAACTACAGTCTCCTGAAATCACAACATACATTTTTTCATCCAATCTTCGTGATACTTTCAAGTAATGATCAGTACACCAATCCCACTTGGATGCCCAAGTTTCGTTCTCCTACGTTGAAGCATCCGTTTGCAGTAACAGTTTGAATTTTTAGGTTTCACTCTGTTTTCTCCTATATTGACAGATGCAGTTCGAACTCTAAATCAAACACGGTTTGTGCTAGCTTCTTGAAACTTGACACAATACAGTAGTTCTACGTTCAATCTCTAAGGTTTGTTTCCTCTTGATGTAGCCTTAAGCACAGGCTGGCGAATAACTCATTCAATGAAAGGCGTTGTTAGGCTGCCAAAAAACTACAGTCTCCTGAAATCACAACATATATTTTTTTTCCGACCTTCCTGATACTTTCAAATAATGAGCAGTACTCCAATCAAACTTGGATGTCCAAGTTTCGTTCTCCTACGTTGAAGCATCCGTTTGCAGTAACAGTTTGAATTTTTCGGTTTCACTGCGTTTTCTTCTATATTGACAGATGCAGTTAGAACTCTAAATCAAACACGGTTTGTGCTAGCTTCTTGAAACGTGACACAATACAGTAGTTCTACGTTCTATCTCTAAGGTTTGTTTCCTCTTGATGTAGCCTAATACAGGGACTCGCGAATAACACTTATATTGAAAGGGATTGCCAAACTTCCAAAAACTAGAGTCTCCCGAAATCTCAACATACATTTTTTTCATCCAATCTTCATGATACTTTCAAGTAATGATCAGTACACCAATCCCACTTGGATGCCCAAGTATCGTTCTCCTACGTTGAAGCATCCGTTTGCAGTTACAGTTTGAATTTTTAGGTTTCACTCTGTTTTCTCCTATATTGACAGATGCAGTTCGAACTCTAAATCAAACACGGTTTGTGCTAGCTTCTTGAAACTTGACACAATACAGTAGTTCTACGTTCTATCTCTAAGGTTTGTTTCCTCTTGATGTAGCGTTAAGCACAGGCTGGCGAATAACTCATTCAACGAAAGGCGTTGTTAGGCTGCCAAAAAACTACAGTCTCCTGAAATCACAACATATATTTTTTTTCCGACCTTCCTGATACTTTCAAATAATGAGCAGTTCTCCAATCAAACTTGGATGTCCAAGTTTCGTTCTCCTACGTAGAAGCATCCGTTTGCAGTAACAGTTTGAATTTTTAGGTTTCACTCTGTTTTCTCCTATATTGACAGATGCAGTTCGAACTCTAAATCAAACACGGTTTGTGCTAGCTTCTTGAAACTTGACACAATACAGTAGTTCTACGTTCTATCTCTAAGGTTTGTTTCCTCTTGATGTAGCCTTAAGCACAGGCTGGCGAATAACTCATTCAATGAAAGGCTTGTTAGGCTGCCAAAAAACTACAGTCTCCTGAAATCACAACATATATTTTTTTTCCGACCTTCCTGATACTTTCAAATAATGAGCAGTACTCCAATCAAACTTGGATGTCCAAGTTTCGTTCTCCTACGTTGAAGCATCCGTTTGCAGTAACAGTTTGAATATTTATTTTTCACTCTGTTTTCTCCTATATTGACAGATGCAGTTCGAACTCTAAATCAAACACGGTTTGTGCTAGCTTCTTGAAACTTGACACAATACAGTAGTTCTACGTTCTATCTCTAAGGTTTGTTTCCTCTTGATGTAGCCTTAAGCACAGGCTGGCGAATAACTCATTCAATGAAAGGCGTTGTTAGGCTGCCAAAAAACTACAGTCTCCTGAAATCACAACATATTTTTTTTTTCGGACCTTCCTGATACTTTCAAATAATGAGCAGTACTCCAATCAAACTTGGATGTCCAAGTTTCGTTCTCCTACGTTGAAGCATCCGTTTGCAGTAACAGTTTGAATTTTTAGGTTTCACTGCGTTTTCTTCTATATTGACAGATGCAGTTAGAACTCTAAATCAAACACGGTTTGTGCTAGCTTCTTGAAACGTGACACAATACAGTAGTTCTACGTTCTATCTCTAAGGTTTGTTTCCTCTTGAAGTAGCCTAATACAGGGACTCGCGAATAACACTTATATTGAAAGGGGTTGCCAAACTTCCAAAAACTAGAGTGTCCTGAAATCTCAACATACATTTTTTCATCCAATCTTCATGATACTTTCAAGTAATGATCAGTACACCAATCCCACTTGGATGCCCAAGTATCGTTCTCCTACGTTGAAGCATCCGTTTGCAGTAACAGTTTGAATTTTTAGGTTTCACTCTGTTTTCTCCTATATTGACAGATGCAGTTCGAACTCTAAATCAAACACGGTTTGTGCTAGCTTCTTGAAACTTGACACAATACAGTAGTTCTACGTTCTATCTCTAAGGTTTGTTTCCTCTTGATGTAGCCTTAAGCACAGGCTGGCGAATAACTCATTCAATGAAAGGCGTTGTTAGGCTGCCAGAAAACTACAGTCTCCTGAAATCACAACATATATTTTTTTCCGACCTTCCTGATACTTTCAAATAATGAGCAGTACTCCAATCAAACTTGGATGTCCAAGTTTCGTTCTCCTACGTTGAAGCATCCGTTTGCAGTAACAGTTTGAATTTTTAGGTTTCACTGCGTTTTCTTCTATATTGACAGATGCAGTTAGAACTCTAAATCAAACACGGTTTGTGCTAGCTTCTTGAAACGTGACACAATACAGTAGTTCTAAGTTCTATCTCTAAGGTTTGTTTCCTCTTGATGTAGCCTTAAGCACAGGCTGGTGAATAACTCATTCAATGAAAGGCGTTGTTAGGCTGCCAAAAAACTACAGTCTCCTGAAATCACAACATACATTTTTTCATCCAATCTTCGTGATACTTTCAAGTAATGATCAGTACACCAATCCCACTTGGATGCCCAAGTTTTGTTCTCCTACGTTGAAGCATCCGTTTGCAGTAACAGTTTGAATTTTTAGGTTTCACTCTGTTTTCTCCTATATTGACAGATGCAGTTGGAACTCTAAATCAAACACGGTTTGTGCTAGCTTCTTGAAACTTGACACAATACAGTAGTTCTACGTTCTATCTCTAAGGTTTGTTTCCTCTTGATGTAGCCTTAAGCACAAGCTGGCGAATAACTCATTCAATGAAAGGCGTTGTTAGGCTGCCAAAAAACTACAGTCTCCTGAAATCACAACATATATTTTTTTTTCGACCTTCCTGATACTTTCAAATAATGAGCAGTACTCCAATCAAACTTGGATGTCCAAGTTTCGTTCTCCTACGTTGAAGCATCCGTTTGCAGTAACAGTTTGAATTTTTAGGTTTCACTGCGTTTTCTTCTATATTGACAGATGCAGTTAGAAATCTAAATCAAACACGGTTTGTGCTAGCTTCTTGAAACGTGACACAATACAGTAGTTCTACGTTCTATCTCTAAGGTTTGTTTCCTCTTGATGTAGCCTAATACAGGGACTCGCGAATAACACTTATATTGAAAGGGGTTGCCAAACTTCCAAAAACGAGAGTCTCCTGAAATCTCAACATACATTTTTTCATCCAATCTTCATGATACTTTCAAGTAATGATCAGTACACCAATCCCACTTGGATGCCCAAGTATCGTTCTCCTACGTTGAAGCATCCGTTTGCAGTAACAGTTTGAATTTTTAGGTTTCACTCTGTTTTCTCCTATATTGACAGATGCAGTACGAACTCTAAATCAAACACGGTTTGTGCTAGCTTCTTGAAACTTGACACAATACAGTAGTTCTACGTTCTATCTCTAAGGTTTGTTTCCTCTTGATGTAGCCTTAAGCACAGGCTGGCGAATAACTCATTCAATGAAAGGCGTTGTTAGGCTGCCAAAAAACTACAGTCTCCTGAAATCACAACATACATTTTTTTTCCGACCTTCCTGATACTTTCAAATAATGAGCAGTACTCCAATCAAACTTGGATGTCCAAGTTTCGTTCTCCTACGTTGAAGCATCCGTTTGCAGTAACAGTTTGAATTTTTAGGTTTCACTGTGTTTTCTTCTATATTGACAGATGCAGTTAGAACTCTAAATCAAACACGGTTTGTGCTAGCTTCTTGAAACGTGACACAATACAGTAGTTCTACGTTCTATCTCTAAGGTTTGTTTCCTCTTGATGTAGCCTTAAGCACAGGCTGGCGAATAACTCAATCAATGAAAGGCGTTGTTAGGCTGCCAAAAAACTACAGTCTCCTGAAATCACAACATACATTTTTTCATCCAATCTTCATGATACTTTCAAGTAATGATCAGTACACCAATCCCACTTGGATGCCCAAGTTTCGTTCTCCTACGTTGAAGCATCCGTTTGCAGTAACAGTTTGAATTTTTAGGGTTCACTCTGTTTTCTCCTATATTGACAGATGCAGTTCGAACTCTAAATCAAACACGGTTTGTGCTAGCTTCTTGAAACTTGACACAATACAGTAGTTCTACGTTCTATCTCTAAGGTTTGCTTTCTCTTGATGTAGCCTAATGCAGGGACAGGCGAATAACACTTATATTGAAAGGGGTTGCCAAACTTCCAAAAACTAGAGTCTCCTGAAATCTCAACATATATTTTTTCATCCAATCTTCATGATACTTTCAAGTAATGATCAGTACACCAATCCCACTTGGATGCCCAAGTTTCGTTCTCCTACGTTGAAGCATCCGTTTGCAGTAACAGTTTGAATTTTTAGGTTTCACTCTGTTTTCTCCTATATTGACAGATGCAGTTCGAACTCTAAATCAAACACGGTTTGTGCTAGCTTCTTGAAACTTGACACAATACAGTAGTTCTACGTTCTATCTCTAAGGTTTGTTTCCTCTTGATGTAGCCTTAAGCACAGGCTGGCGAATAACTCATTCAATGAAAGTCGTTGTTAGGCTGCCAAAAAACTACAGTCTCCTGAAATCACAACATATATTTTTTTTCCGACCTTCCTGATACTTTCAAATAATGAGCAGTACTCCAATCAAACTTGGATGTCCAAGTTTCGTTCTCCTACGTTGAAGCATCCGTTTGCAGTAACAGTTTGAATTTTTAGGTTTCACTGCGTTTTCTTCTATATTTACAGATGCAGTTAGAACTCTAAATCAAACACGGTTTGTGCTAGCTTCTTGAAACGTGACACAATACAGTAGTTCTACGTTCTATCTCTAAGGTTTGTTTCCTCTTGATGTAGCCTTAAGCACAGGCTGGTGAATAACTCATTCAATGAAAGGCGTTGTTAGGCTGCCAAAAAACTACAGTCTCCTGAAATCACAACATACATTTTTTCATCCAATCTTCGTGATACTTTCAAGTAATGATCAGTACACCAATCCCACTTGGATGCCCAAGTTTCGTTCTCCTACGTTGAAGCATCCGTTTGCAGTAACAGTTTGAATTTTTAGGTTTCACTCTGTTTTCTCCTATATTGACAGATGCAGTTCGAACTCTAAATCAAACACGGTTTGTGCTAGCTTCTTGAAACTTGACACAATACAGTAGTACTACGTTCTATCTCTAAGGTTTGTTTCCTCTTGATGTAGCCTTAAGCACAGGCTGGCGAATAACTCATTCAATGAAAGGCATTGTTAGGCTGCCAAAAAACTACAGTCTCCTGAAATCACAACATATATTTTTTCTCCGACCTTCCTGATACTTTCAAATAATGAGCAGTACTCCAATCAAACTTGGATGTCCAATTTTCGTTCTCCTACGTTGAAGCATCCGTTTGCAGTAACAGTTTGAATTTTTAGGTTTCACTGCGTTTTCTTCTATATTGACAGATGCAGTTAGAACTCTAAATCAAACACGGTTTGTGCTAGCTTCTTGAAACGTGACACAATACAGTAGTTCTAAGTTCTATCTCTAAGGTTTGTTTCCTCTTGATGTAGCCTTAAGCACAGGCTGGTGAATAACTCATTCAATGAAAGGCGTTGTTAGGCTGCCAAAAAACTACAGTCTCCTGAAATCACAACATACATTTTTTCATCCAATCTTCGTGATACTTTCAAGTAATGATCAGTACACCAATCCCACTTGGATGCCCAAGTTTCGTTCTCCTACGTTGAAGCATCCGTTTGCAGTAACAGTTTGAATTTTTAGGTTTCACTGCGTTTTCTTCTATATTGACAGATGCAGTTAGAACTCTAAATCAAACACGGTTTGTGCTAGCTTCTTGAAACGTGACACAATACAGTAGTTCTACGTTCTAACTCTAAGGTTTGTTTCCTCTTGATGTAGCCTAATACAGGGACTCTCGAATAACACTTATGTTTAAAGGGGTTGCCAAACTTCCAAAAACTAGAGTCTCCTGAAATCTCAACATACATATTTTCATCCAATCTTCATGATACTTTCAAGTAATGATCAGTACACCAATCCCACTTGGATGCCCAAGTATCGTTCTCCTACGTTGAAGCATCCGTTTGCAGTAACAGTTTGAATTTTTAGGTTTCACTCTGTTTTCTCCTATATTGACAGATGCAGTTCGAACTCTAAATCAAACACGGTTTGTGCTAGCTTCTTGAAACTTGACACAATACAGTAGTTCTACGTTCTATCTCTAAGGTTTGTTTCCTCTTGATGTAGCCTTAAGCACAGGCTGGCGAATAACTCATTGAATGAAAGGCGTTGTTAGGCTGCCAAAAAACTACAGTCTCCTGAAATCACAACATACATTTTTTCATCCAATCTTCATGATACTTTCAAGTAATGATCAGTACACCAATCCCACTTGGATGCCCAAGTTTCGTTCTCCTACGTTGATGCATCCCTTTGCAGTAACAGTTTGAATTTTTAGGTTTCACTCTGTTTTCTCCTATATTGACAGATACAGTTCGAACTCTAAATCAAACACGGTTTGTGCTAGCTTCTTGAAACTTGACACAATACAGTAGTTCTACGTTCTATCTCTAAGATTTGTTTCCTCTTGATGTAGCCTTATGCACAGGCTGGCGAATAACTCATTCAATGAAAGGCGTTGTTAGGCTGCCAAAAAACTACAGTCTCCTGAAATCACAACATATATTTTTTTTGACCTTCCTGATACTTTCAAATAATGAGCAGTACTCCAATCAAACTTGGATGTCCAAGTTTCGTTCTCCTACGTTGAAGCATCCGTTTGCAGTAACAGTTTGAATTTTTAGGTTTTACTGCGTTTTCTTCTATATTGACAGATGCAGTTAGAACTCTAAATCAAACACGGTTTGTGCTAGCTTCTTGAAACGTGACACAATACAGTAGTTCTACGTTCTATCTCTAAGGTTTGTTTCCTCTTGATGTAGCCTAATACAGGGACTCGCGAATAACACTTATATTGAAAGAGGTTGCCAAACTTCCAAAAACTAAAGTCTCCTGAAATCTCAACATACATTTTTTCATCCAATCTTCATGATACTTTCAAGTAATGATCAGTACACCAATCCCACTTGGACTCCCAAGTTTCGTTCTCCTACGTTGAAGCATCCGTTTGCAGTAACAGTTTGAATTTTTAGGTTTCACTCTGTTTTCTCCTATATTGACAGATGCAGTTCGAACTCTAAATCAAACACGGTTTGTGTGCTAGCTTCTTGAAATTTGACACAATACAGTAGTTCTACGTTCTATCTCTAAGGTTTGTTTCCTCTTGATGTAGCCTTAAGCAGAGACTGGTGAATAACTCATTCAATGAAAGGCGTTGTTAGGCTGCCAGAAAACTACAGTCTCCTGAAATCACAACATATATTTTTTTCCGACCTTCCTGATACTTTCAAATAATGAGCAGTACTCCAATCAAACTTGGATGTCCAAGTTTCGTTCTCCTACGTTGAAGCATCCGTTTGCAGTAACAGTTTGAATTTTTAGGTTTCACTGCGCTTTCTTCTATATTGACAGATGCAGTTAGAACTCTAAATCAAACACGGTTTGTGCTAGCTTCTTGAAACGTGACACAATACAGTAGTTCTACGTTCTATCTCTAAGGTTTGTTTCCTCTTGATGTAGCCTTAAGCACAGGCTGGCGAATAACTCATTCAATGAAAGGCGTTGTTAGGCTGCCAAAAAACTACAGTCTCCTGAAATCACAACATATATTTTTTTTCCGACCTTCCTGATACTTTCAAATAATGAGCAGTACTCCAATCAAACTTGGATGTCCAAGTTTCGTTCTCCTACGTTGAAGCATCCGTTTGCAGTAACAGTTTGAATTTTTAGGTTTCACTGCGTTTTCTTCTATATTGACAGATGCAGTTCGAACTCTAAATCAAACACGGTTTGTGCTAGCTTCCTGAAACGTGACACAATACAGTAGTTCTACGTTCTATCTCTAAGGTTTGTTTCCTCTTGATGTAGCCTAATACAGGGACTCGCGAATAACACTTATATTGAAAGGGGTTGCCAAACTTCCAAAAACTAGAGTCTCCTGAAATCTCAACATACATATTTTCATCCAATCTTCATGATACTTTCAAGTAATGATCAGTACACCAATCCCACTTGGATGCCCAAGTATCGTTCTCCTACGTTGAAGCATCCGTTTGCAGTAACAGTTTGAATTTTTAGGTTTCACTCTGTTTTCTCCTATATTGACAGATGCAGTTCGAACTCTAAATCAAACACGGTTTGTGCTAGCTTCTTGAAACTTGACACAATACAGTAGTTCTACGTTCTATCTCTAAGGTTTGTTTCCTCTTGATGTAGCCTTAAGCACAGGCTGGCGAATAACTCATTCAATGAAAGGCGTTGTTAGGCTGCCAAAAAACTACTGTCTCCTGAAATCACAACATATATTTTTTTTTCCGACCTTCCTGATACTTTCAAATAATGAGCAGTACTCCAATCAAACTTGGATGTCCAAGTTTCGTTCTCCTACGTTGAAGCATCCGTTTGCAGTAACAGTTTGAATTTTTAGGTTTCACTGCGTTTTCTTCTATATTGACAGATACAGTTAGAACTCTAAATCAAACACGGTTTGTGTTAGCTTTTTGAAACGTGACACAATACAGTAGTTCTACGTTCTATCTCTAAGGTTTGTTTCCTCTTGATGTAGCCTAATACAGGGACTCGCGAATAACACTTAAATTGAAAGGGGTTGCCAAACTTCCAAAAACTAGAGTCTCCTGAAATCTCAACATACATATTTTCATCCAATCTTCATGATACTTTCAAGTAATGATCAGTACACCAATCCCACTTGGATGCCCAAGTATTGTTCTCCTACGTTGAAGCATCCGTTTGCAGTAACAGTTTGAATTTTTAGGTTTCACTCTGTTTTCTCCTATATTGACAGATGCAGTTCGAACTCTAAATCAAACACGGTTTGTGCTAGCTTCTTGAAACCTGACACAATACAGTAGTTCTACGTTCTATCTCTAAGGTTTGTTTCCTCTTGATGTAGCCTTAAGCACAGGCTGGCGAATAACTCATCCAATGAAAGGCGTTGTTAGGCTGCCAAAAAACTACAGTCTCCTGAAATCACAACATACATTTTTTCATCCAATCTTCATGATACTTTCAAGTAATGATCAGTACACCAATCCCACTTTGATGCCCAAGTTTCGTTCTCCTACGTTGAAGCATCCGTTTGCAGTAACAGTTTGAATTTTTAGGTTTCACTCTGTTTTCTCCTATATTGACAGATGCAGTTCGAACTCTAAATCAAACACGGTTTGTGCTAGCTTCTTGAAACGTGACACAATACAGTAGTTCTACGTTCTATCTCTAAGGTTTGTTTCCTCTTGATGTAGCCTTAAGCACAGGCTGGCGAATAACTCATTCAATGAAAGGCGTTGTTAGGCTGCCAAAAAACTACAGTCTCCTGAAATCACAACATACATTTTCTCATCCAATCTTCATGATACTTTCAAGTAATGATCAGTACACCAATCCCACTTGGATGCCCAAGTTTCATTCTCCTACGTTGAAGCATCCGTTTGCAGTAACAGTTTGAATTTTTAGGTTTCACTGCGTTTTCTTCTATATTGACAGATGCAGTTAGAACTCTAAATCAAACACGGTTTGTGCTAGCTTCTTGAAACGTGACACAATACAGTAGTTCTACGTTCTATCTCTAAGGTTTGTTTCCTCTTGATGTAGCCTTAAGCACAGGCTGGCGAATAACTCATTCAATGAAAGGCGTTGTTAGGCTGCCAAAAAACTACAGTCTCCTGAAATCACAACATATATTTTTTTTCCGACCTTCCTGATACTTTCAAATAATGAGCAGTACTCCAATCAAACTTGGATGTCCAAGTTTCGTTCTCCTACGTTGAAGCATCCGTTTGCAGTAACAGTTTGAATTTTTAGGTTTCACTGCGTTTTCTTCTATATTGACAGATGCAGTTAGAACTCTAAATCAAACACGGTTTGTGCTAGCTTCTTGAAACGTGACACAATACAGTAGTTCTACGTTCTATCTCTAAGGTTTGTTTCCTCTTGATGTAGCCTAATACAGGGACTCGCGAATAACACTTATATTGAAAGGGGTTGCCAAACTTCCAAAAACTAGAGTCTCCTGAAATCTCAACATACATTTTTTCATCCAATCTTCATGATACTTTCAAGTAATGATCAGTACACCAATCCCACTTGGATGCCCAAGTTTCGTTCTCCTACGTTGAAGCATCCGTTTGCAGTAACAGTTTGAATTTTTAGGTTTCACTCTGTTTTCTCCTATATTGACAGATGCAGTTCGAACTCTAAATCAAACACGGTTTGTGTGCTAGCTTCTTGAAACTTGACACAATACAGTAGTTCTACATTCTATCTCTAAGGTTTGTTTCCTTTTGATGTAGCCTTAAGCAGAGACTGGTGAATAACTCATTCAATGAAAGGCGTTGTTAGGCTGCCAGAAAACTACAGTCTCCTGAAATCACAACATATATTTTTTTCCGACCTTCCTGATACTTTCAAATAATGAGCAGTACTCCAATCAAACTTGGATGTCCAAGTTTCGTTCTCCTACGTTGAAGCATCCGTTTGCAGTAACAGTTTGAATTTTTAGGTTTCACTGAGTTTTCTTCTATATTGACAGATGCAGTTAGAACTCTAAATCAAACATGGTTTGTGCTAGCTTCTTGAAACGTGACACAATACAGTAGTTCTACGTTCTATCTCTAAGGTTTGCTTCCTCTTGATGTAGCCTTAAGCACAGGCTGGCGAATAACTCATTCAATGAAAGGCGTTGTTAGGCTGCCAAAAAACTACAGTCTCCTGGAATCACAACATATATTTTTTTTCCGACCTTCCTGATACTTTCAAATAATGAGCAGTACTCCAATCAAACTTGGATGTCCAAGTTTCGTTCTCCTACGTTGAAGCATCCGTTTGCAGTAACAGTTTGAATTTTTAGGTTTCACTGCGTTTTCTTCTATATTGACAGATGCAGTTAGAACTCTAAATCAAACACGGTTTGTGCTAGCTTCTTGAAACGTGACACAATACAGTAGTTCTACGTTCTATCTCTAAGTTTTGTTTCCTCTTGATGTAGCCTAATGCAGGGACTCGCGAATAACACTTATATTGAAAGGGGTTGCCAAACTTCCAAAAACTAGAGTCTCCTGAAATCTCAACATACATTTTTTTCATTCGATCTTCATGATACTTTCAAGTAATGATCAGTACACCATTCCCACTTGGATGCCCAAGTATCGTTCTCCTAATTTGAAGCATCCGTTTGCAGTAACAGTTTGAATTTTTAGGTTTCACTCTGTTTTCTCCTATATTGACAGATGCAGTTCGAACTCTAAATCAAACACGGTTTGTGCTAGCTTCTTGAAACTTGACACAATACAGTAGTTCTACGTTCTATCTCTAAGGTTTGTTTCCTCTTGATGTAGCCTTAAGCACAGGCTGGCGAATAACTCATTAAATGAAAGGCGTTGTTAGGCTGCCAAAAAACTACAGTCTCCTGAAATCACAACATATATTTTTTTTCCGACCTTCCTGATACTTTCAAACAATGAGCAGTACTCCAAGCAAACTTGGATGTCCAAGTTTCGTTCTCCAACCTTGAAGCATCCGTTTGCAGTAACAGTTTGAATTTTTAGGTTTCACTGCGTTTTCTTCTATATTGACAGATGCAGTTAGAACTCTAAATCAAACACGGTTTGTGCTAGCTTCTTGAAACGTGACACAATACAGTAGTTCTACGTTCTATCTCTAAGGTTTGTTTCCTCTTGAGGTAGCCTAATACAGGGACTCGCGAATAACACTTATATTGAAAGGGGTTGCCAAACTTCCAAAAACTAGAGTCTCCTGAAATCTCAACATACATTTTTTCATCCAATCTTCATGATACTTTCAAGTAATGATCAGTACACCAATCCCACTTGGATGCCCAAGTATCGTTCTCCTACGTTGAAGCATCCGTTTGCAGTAACAGTTTGAATTTTTAGGTTTCACTCTGTTTTCTCCTATATTGACAGATGCAGTTCGAACTCTAAATCAAACACGGTTTGTGCTAGCTTCTTGAAACTTGACACAATACAGTAGTTCTACGTTCTATCTCTAAGGTTTGTTTCCTCTTGATGTAGCCTTAAGCACAGGCTGGCGAATAACTCATTCAATGAAAGGCGTTGTTAGGCTGCCAAAAAACTACAGTCTCCTGAAATCACAACATATATTTTTTTTCCGACCTTCCTGATACTTTCAAATAATGAGCAGTACTCCAATCAAACTTGGATGTCCAAGTTTCGTTCTCCTACGTTGAAGCATCCGTTTGCAGTAACAGTTTGAATTTTTAGGTTTCACTGAGTTTTCTTCTATATTGACAGATGCAGTTAGAACTCTAAATCAAACACGGTTTGTGCAAGCTTCTTGAAACGTGACACAATACAGTAGTTCTACGTTCTATCTCTAAGGTTTGTTTCCTCTTAATGTAGCCTAATACAGGGACTCGCGAATAACACTTATATTGAAAGGGGTTGCCAAACTTCCAAAAACTAGAGTCTCCTGAAATCTCAACATACATTTTTTTCATCCAATCTTCATGATACTTTCAAGTAATGATCAGTACACCAATCCCACTTGGATGCCCAAGTATCGTTCTCCTACGTTGAAGCATCCGTTTGCAGTAACAGTTTGAATTTTTAGGTTTCACTCTGTTTTCTCCAATATTGACAGATGCAGTTCGAACTCTAAATCAAACACGGTTTGTGCTAGCTTCTTGAAACTTGACACAATACAGTAGTTCTACGTTCTATCTCTAAGGTTTGTTTCCTCTTGATGTAGCCTTAAGCACAGGCTGGCGAATAACTCATTCAATGAAAGGCGTTGTTAGGCTGCCAAAAAACTACAGTCTCCTGAAATCACAACATACATTTTTTTTCCGACCTTCCTGATACTTTCAAATAATGAGCAGTACTCCAATCAAACTTGGATGTCCAAGTTTCGTTCTCCTACGTTGAAGCATCCGTTTGCAGTAACAGTTTGAATTTTTAGGTTTCACTGCGTTTTCTTGTATATTGACAGATGCAGTTAGAACTCTAAATCAAACACGGTTTGTGCTAGCTTCTTGAAACGTGACACAATACAGTAGTTCTACGTTCTATCTCTAAGGTTTGTTTCCTCTTGATGTAGCCTTAAGCACAGGCTGGCGAATAACTCATTCAATGAAAGGCGTTGTTAGGCTGCCAAAAAACTACAGTCTCCTGAAATCACAACATACATTTTCTCATCCAATCTTCATGATACTTTCAAGTAATGATCAGTACACCAATCCCACTTGGATGCCCAAGTTTCGTTCTCCTACGTTGAAGCATCCGTTTGCAGTAACAGTTTGAATTTTTAGGTTTCACTGCGTTTTCTTCTATATTGACAGATGCAGTTAGAACTCTAAATCAAACACGGTTTGTGCTAGCTTCTTGAAACGTGACACAATACAGTAGTTCTACGTTCTATCTCTAAGGTTTGTTTCCTCTTGATGTAGCCTTAAGCACAGGCTGGCGAATAACTCATTCAATGAAAGGCGTTGTTAGGCTGCCAAAAAACTACAGTCTCCTGGAATCACAACATATATTTTTTTTCCGACCTTCCTGATACTTTCAAATAATGAGCAGTACTCCAATCAAACTTGGATGTCCAAGTTTCGTTCTCCTACGTTGAAGCATCCGTTTGCAGTAACAGTTTGAATTTTTAGGTTTCACTGCGTTTTCTTCTATATTGACAGATGCAGTTAGAACTCTAAATCAAACACGGTTTGTGCTAGCTTCTTGAAACGTGACACAATACAGTAGTTCTACGTTCTATCTCTAAGGTTTGTTTCCTCTTGATGTAGCCTAATACAGGGACTCGCGAATAACACTTATATTGAAAGGGGTTGCCAAACTTCCAAAAACTAGAGTCTCCTGAAATCTCAACATACATATTTTCATCCAATCTTCATGATACTTTCAAGTAATGAGCAGTACACCAATCCAACTTGGATGACCAAGTATCGTTCTCCTACGTTGAAGCATCCGTTTGCAGTAACAGTTTGAAATTTTAGGTTTCACTCTGTTTTCTCCTATATTGACAGATGCAGTTCGAACTCTAAATCAAACACGGTTTGTGCTAGCTTCTTGAAACTTGACACAATACAGTAGTTCTACGTTCTATCTATAAGGTTTGTTTCCTCTTGATGTAGCCTTAAGCACAGGCTGGCGAATAACTCATTCAATGAAAGGCGTTGTTAGGCTGCCAAAAAACTACAGTCTCCTGAAATCACAACATACATTTTTTCATCCAATCGTGATGATACTTTCAAGTAATGATCAGTACACCAATCCCACTTGGATACCCAAGTTTCGTTCTCCTACGTTGAAGCATCTGTTTGCAGTAACAGTTTGAATTTTTAGGTTTCACTCTGTTTTCTCCTATATTGACAGATGCAGTTCGAACTCTAAATCAAACACGGTTTGTGCTAGCTTCTTGAAACTTGACACAATACAGTAGTTCTACGTTCTATCTCTAAGGTTTGTTTCCTCTTGATGTAGCCTTAAGCACAGGCTGGCGAATAACTCATTCAATGAAAGGCGTTGTTAGGCTGCCAAAAAACTACAGTCTCCTGAAATCACAACATATATTTTTTTTCCGACCTTCCTGATACTTTCAAATAATGAGCAGTACTCCAATCAAACTTGGATGTCCAAGGTTCGTTCTCCTACGTTGAAGCATCCGTTTGCAGTAACAGTTTGAATTTTTAGGTTTCACTCTGTTTTCTCCTATATTGACAGATGCAGTTCGAACTCTAAATCAAACACGGTTTGTGCTAGCTTCTTGAAACTTGACACAATGCAGTAGTTCTACGTTCTATCTCTAAGGTTTGTTTCCTCTTGATGTAGCCTTAAGCACAGGCTGGCGAATAACTCATCCAATGAAAGGCGTTGTTAGGCTGCCAAAAAACTACAGTCTCCTGAAATCACAACATACATTTTTTCATCCAATCTTCATGATACTTTCAAGTAATGATCAGTACACCAATCCCACTTGGATGCCCAAGTTTCGTTCTCCTACGTTGAAGCATCCGTTTGCAGTAACAGTTTGAATTTTTAGGTTTCACTCTGTTTTCTCCTATATTGACAGATGCAGTTCGAACTCTAAATCAAACACGGTTTGTGCTAGCTTCTTGAAACTTGACACAATACAGTAGTTCTACGTTCTATCTCTAAGGTTTGTTTCCTCTTGATGTAGCCTTAAGCACAGGCTGGCGAATAACTCATTCAATGAAAGGCGTTGTTAGGCTGCCAAAAAACTACAGTCTCCTGAAATCACAACATATATTTTTTTTCCGACCTTCCTGATACTTTCAAGTAATGATCAGTACACCAATCCCACTTGGATGCCCAAGTTTCGTTCTCCTACGTTGAAGCATCCGTTTGCAGTAACAGTTTGAATTTTTAGGTTTCACTCTGTTTTCTCCTATATTGACAGATGCAGTTCGAACTCTAAATCAAACACGGTTTGTGCTAGCTTCTTGAAACTTGACACAATACAGTATTTCTACGTTCTATCTCTAAGGTTTGTTTCCTCTTGATGTAGCCTTAAGCAGAGGCTGGCGAATAACTCATTCAATGAAAGGCGTTGTTAGGCTGCCAAAAAACTACAGTCTCCTGAAATCACAACATATATTTTTTTTCCGACCTTCCTGATACTTTCAAATAATGCGCCGTACTCCATTCAAACTTGGATGTCCAAGTTTCGTTCTCCTACGTTGAAGCATCCGTTTGCAGTAACAGTTTGAATTTTTAGGTTTCACTGCGTTTTCTTCTATATTGACAGATGCAGTTAGAACTCTAAATCAAACACGGTTTGTGCTCGCTTCTTGAAACGTGACACAATACAGTAGTTCTATGTTCTATCTCTAAGGTTTGTTTCCTCTTGATGTAGCCTAATACAGGGACTCGCGAATAACACTTATATTCAAAGGGGTTGCCAAACTTCCAAAAACTAGAGTATCCTGAAATCTCAACATACATTTTTTCATCCAATCTTCATGATACTTTCAAGCAATGATCAGTACACCAATCCCACTTGGATGCCCAAGTTTCGTTCTCCTACGTTGAAGCATCCGTTTGCAGTAACAGTTTGAATTTTTAGCTTTCACTCTGTTTTCTCCTATATTGACAGATGCAGTTCGAACTCTAAATCAAACACGGTTTGTGTGCTAGCTTCTTGAAACTTGACACAATACAGTAGTTCTACGTTCTATCTCTAAGGTTTGTTTCCTCTTGATGTAGCCTTAAGCAGAGACTGGTGAATAACTCATTCAATGAAAGGCGTTGTTAGGCTGCCAGAAAACTACAGTCTCCTGAAATCACAACATATATTTTTTTGCGACCTTCCTGATACTTTCAAATAATGAGCAGTACTCCAATCAAACTTAGATTTCCAAGTTTCGTTCTCCTACGTTGAAGCATCCGTTTGCAGTAACAGTTTGAATTTTTAGGTGTCACTGCGTTTTCTTCTATATTGAAAGATGCAGTTAGAACTCTAAATCAATCACGGTTTGTGCTAGCTTCTTGAAACGTGACACAATACAGTAGTTCTACGTTCTATCTCTAAGGTTTGTTTCCTCTTGATGTAGCCTAATACAGGGACTCGCGAATAACACTTATATTGAAAGGGATTGCCAAACTTCCAAAAACTAGAGTCTCCTGAAATCTCAACATACATTTTTTCATCCAATCTTCATGATACTTTGAAGTAATGATCAGTACACCAATCCCACTTGGATGCCCAAGTATCGTTCTCCTACGTTGAAGCATCCGTTTGCAGTAACAGTTTGAATTTTTAGGTTTCACTCTGTTTTCTCCTATATTGACAGATGCAGATCGAACTCTAAATCAAACACGGTTTGTGCTAGCTTCTTGAAACTTGACACAATACAGTAGGTCTACGTTCTATCTCTAAGGTTTGTTTCCTCTTGATGTAGCCTTAAGCACAGGCTGGCGAATAACTCATTCAATGAAAGGCGTTGTTAGGCTGCCAAAAAACTACAGTCTCCTGGAATCACAACATATATTTTTTTTCCGACCTTCCTGATACTTTCAAATAATGAGCAGTACTCCAATCAAACTTGGATGTCCAAGTTTCGTTCTCCTACGTTGAAGCATCCGTTTGCAGTAACAGTTTGAATTTTTAGGTTTCACTGCGTTTTCTTCTATATTCACAGATGCAGTTAGAACTCTAAATCAAACACGGTTTGTGCTAGCTTCTTGAAACGTGACACAATACAGTAGTTCTACGTTCTATCTCTAAGGTTTGTTTCCTCTTGATGTAGCCTAATACAGGGACTCGCGAATAACACTTATATTGAAAGGGGTTGCCAAACTTCCAAAAACTAGAGTCTCCTGAAATCTCAACATACATTTTTTCATCCAATCTTCATGATACTTTCAAGAAATGATCAGTACACCAATCCCACTTGGATGCCCAAGTATCGTTCTCCTAATTTGAAGCATCCGTTTGCAGTAACAGTTTGAATTTTTAGGTTTCACTCTGTTTTCTCCTATATTGACAGATGCAGTTCGAAATCTAAATCAAACACGGTTTGTGCTAGCTTCATGAAACTTGACACAATACAGTAGTTCTACGTTCTATCTCTAAGGTTTGTTTCCTCTTGATGTAGCCTTAAGCACAGGCTGGCGAATAACTCATTCAATGAAAGGCGTTGTTAGGCTGCCAAAACTACTGTCTCCTGAAATCACAACATATATTTTTTTTCCGACCTTCCTGATACTTTCAAATAATGAGCAGTACTCCAATCAAACTTGGATGTCCAAGTTTCGTTCTCCTACGTTGAAGCATCCGTTTGCAGTAACAGTTTGAATTTTTAGGTTTCACTGCGTTTTCTTCTATATTGACAGATGCAGTTAGAACTCTAAATCAAACACGGTTTGTGCTAGCTTCTTTAAACGTGACACAATACAGTAGTTCTACGTTCTATATCTAAGGTTTGTTTCCTCTTGATGTAGCCTAATACAGGGACTCGCGAATAACACTTATATTGAAAGGGGTTGCCAAACTTCCAAAAACTAGAGTCTCCTGAAATCTCAACATACATATTTTCATCCAATCTTCATGATACTTTCAAGTAATGAGCAGTACACCAATCCAACTTGGATGACCAAGTATCGTTCTCCTACGTTGAAGCATCCGTTTGCAGTAACAGTTTGAATTTTTAGGTTTCACTCTGTTTTCTCCTATATTGACAGATGCAGTTCGAACTCTAAATCAAACACGGTTTGTGCTAGCTTCTTGAAACTTGACACAATACAGTAGTTCTACGTTCTATCTATAAGGTTTGTTTCCTCTTGATGTAGCCTTAAGCACAGGCTGGCGAATAACTCATTCAATGAAAGGCGTTGTTAGGCTGCCAAAAAACTACAGTCTCCTGAAATCACAACATACATTTTTTCATCCAATCTTGATGATACTTTCAAGTAATGATCAGTACACCAATCCCACTTGGATACCCAAGTTTCGTTCTCCTACGTTGAAGCATCTGTTTGCAGTAACAGTTTGAATTTTTAGGTTTCACTCTGTTTTCTCCTATATTGACAGATGCAGTTCGAACTCTAAATCAAACACGGTTTGTGCTAGCTTCTTGAAACTTGACACAATACAGTAGTTCTACGTTCTATCTCTAAGGTTTGTTTCCTCTTGATGTAGCCTTAAGCACAGGCTGGCGAATAACTCATTCAATGAAAGGCGTTGTTAGGCTGCCAAAAAACTACAGTCTCCTGAAATCACAACATATATTTTTTTTCCGACCTTCCTGATACTTTCAAATAATGAGCAGTACTCCAATCAAACTTGGATGTCCAAGGTTCGTTCTCCTACGTTGAAGCATCCGTTTGCAGTAACAGTTTGAATTTTTAGGTTTCACTCTGTTTTCTCCTATATTGACAGATGCAGTTCGAACTCTAAATCAAACACGGTTTGTGCTAGCTTCCTGAAACTTGACACAATGCAGTAGTTCTACGTTCTATCTCTAAGGTTTGTTTCCTCTTGATGTAGCCTTAAGCACAGGCTGGCGAATAACTCATCCAATGAAAGGCGTTGTTAGGCTGCCAAAAAACTACAGTCTCCTGAAATCACAACATACATTTTTTCATCCAATCTTCATGATACTTTCAAGTAATGATCAGTACACCAATCCCACTTGGATGCCCAAGTTTCGTTCTCCTACGTTGAAGCATCCGTTTGCAGTAACAGTTTGAATTTTTAGGTTTCACTCTGTTTTCTCCTATATTGACAGATGCAGTTCGAACTCTAAATCAAACACGGTTTGTGCTAGCTTCTTGAAACTTGACACAATACAGTAGTTCTACGTTCTATCTCTAAGGTTTGTTTCCTCTTGATGTAGCCTTAAGCACAGGCTGGCGAATAACTCATTCAATGAAAGGCGTTGTTAGGCTGCCAAAAAACTACAGTCTCCTGAAATCACAACATATATTTTTTTTCCGACCTTCCTGATACTTTCAAGTAATGATCAGTACACCAATCCCACTTGGATGCCCAAGTTTCGTTCTCCTACGTTGAAGCATCCGTTTGCAGTAACAGTTTGAATTTTTAGGTTTCACTCTGTTTTCTCCTATATTGACAGATGCAGTTCGAACTCTAAATCAAACACGGTTTGTGCTAGCTTCTTGAAACTTGACACAATACAGTATTTCTACGTTCTATCTCTAAGGTTTGTTTCCTCTTGATGTAGCCTTAAGCAGAGGCTGGCGAATAACTCATTCAATGAAAGGCGTTGTTAGGCTGCCAAAAAACTACAGTCTCCTGAAATCACAACATATATTTTTTTTCCGACCTTCCTGATACTTTCAAATAATGCACCGTACTCCATTCAAACTTGGATGTCCAAGTTTCGTTCTCCTACGTTGAAGCATCCGTTTGCAGTAACAGTTTGAATTTTTAGGTTTCACTGCGTTTTCTTCTATATTGACAGATGCAGTTAGAACTCTAAATCAAACACGGTTTGTGCTCGCTTCTTGAAACGTGACACAATACAGTAGTTCTATGTTCTATCTCTAAGGTTTGTTTCCTCTTGATGTAGCCTAATACAGGGACTCGCGAATAACACTTATATTCAAAGGGGTTGCCAAACTTCCAAAAACTAGAGTCTCCTGAAATCTCAACATACATTTTTTCATCCAATCTTCATGATACTTTCAAGTAATGATCAGTACACCAATCCCACTTGGATGCCCAAGTTTCGTTCTCCTACGTTGAAGCATCCGTTTGCAGTAACAGTTTGAATTTTTAGGTTTCACTCTGTTTTCTCCTATATTGACAGATGCAGTTCGAACTCTAAATCAAACACGGTTTGTGTGCTAGCTTCTTGAAACTTGACACAATACAGTAGTTCTACGTTCTATCTCTAAGGTTTGTTTCCTCTTGATGTAGCCTTAAGCAGAGACTGGTGAATAACTCATTCAATGAAAGGCGTTGTTAGGCTGCCAGAAAACTACAGTCTCCTGAAATCACAACATATATTTTTTTGCGACCTTCCTGATACTTTCAAATAATGAGCAGTACTCCAATCAAACTTAGATTTCCAAGTTTCGTTCTCCTACGTTGAAGCATCCGTTTGCAGTAACAGTTTGAATTTTTAGGTGTCACTGCGTTTTCTTCTATATTGAAAGATGCAGTTAGAACTCTAAATCAATCACGGTTTGTGCTAGCTTCTTGAAACGTGACACAATACAGTAGTTCTACATTCTATCTCTAAGGTTTGTTTCCTCTTGATGTAGCCTAATACAGGGACTCGCGAATAACACTTATATTGAAAGGGGTTGCCAAACTTCCAAAAACTAGAGTCTCCTGAAATCTCAACATACATTTTTTCATCCAATCTTCATAATACTTTCAAGTAATGATCAGTACACCAATCCCACTTGGATGCCCAAGTATCGTTCTCCTACGTTGAAGCATCCGTTTGCAGTAACAGTTTGAATTTTTAGGTTTCACTCTGTTTTCTCCTATATTGACAGATGCAGTTCGAACTCTAAATCAAACACGGTTTGTGCTAGCTTCTTGAAACTTGACACAATACAGTAGTTCTACGTTCTATCTCTAAGGTTTGTTTCCTCTTGATGTAGCCTTAAGCACAGGCTGGCGAATAACTCATTCAATGAAAGGCGTTGTTAGGCTGCCAAAAAACTACTGTCTCCTGAAATCACAACATATATTTTTTTTTCCGACCTTCCTGATACTTTCAAATAATGAGCAGTACTCCAATTAAACTTGGATGTCCAAGTTTCGTTCTCCTACGTTGAAGCATCCGTTTGCAGTAACAGTTTGAATTTTTAGGTTTCACTGCGTTTTCTTCTATATTGACAGATGCAGTTAGAACTCTAAATCAAACACGGTTTGTGCTAGCTTCTTGAAACGTGACACAATACAGTAGTTCTACGTTCTATCTCTAAGGTTTGTTTTCTCTTGATGTAGCCTAATACACGGACTCGCGAATAACACTTATATTGAAAGGGGTTGCCAAACTTCCAAAAACTAGAGTCTCCTGAAATCTCAACATACATTTTTTCATCCAATCTTCATGATACTTTCAAGTAATGATCAGTACACCAATCCCACTTGGATGCCCAAGTATCGTTCTCCTACGTTGAAGCATCCGTTTGCAGTAACAGTTTGAATTTTTAGGTTTCACTCTGTTTTCTCCTATATTGACAGATGCAGATCGAACTCTAAATCAAACACGGTTTGTGCTAGCTTCTTGAAACTTGACACAATACAGTAGGTCTACGTTCTATCTCTAAGGTTTGTTTCCTCTTGATGTAGCCTTAAGCACAGGCTGGCGAATAACTCATTCAATGAAAGGCGTTGTTAGGCTGCCAAAAAACTACAGTCTCCTGAAATCACAACATATATTTTTTTTCCGACCTTCCTGATACTTTCAAATAATGAGCAGTACTCCAATCAAACTTGGATGTCCAAGTTTCGTTCTCCTACGTTGAAGCATCCGTTTGCAGTAACAGTTTGAATTTTTAGGTTTCACTGCGTTTTCTTCTATATTGACAGATGCATTTAGAACTCTAAATCAAACACGGTTTGTGCTAGCTTCCTGAAACGTGACACAATACAGTAGTTCTATGTTCTATCTCTAAGGTTTGTTTCCTCTTGATGTAGCCTAATACAGGGACTCGCGAATAACACTTATATTGAAAGGGGTTGCCAAACTTCCAAAAACTAGATTCTCCTGAAATCTCAACATACATATTTTCATCCAATCTTCATGATACTTTCAAGTAATGATCAGTACACCAATCCCACTTGGATGCCCAAGTATCGTTCTCCTACGTTGAAGCATCCGTTTGCAGTAACAGTTTGAATTTTTAGGTTTCACTCTGTTTTCTCCTATATTGACAGATGCAGTTCGAACTCTAAATCAAACACGGTTTGTGCTAGCTTCTTGAAACTTGACAAAATACAGTAGTTCTACGTTCTATCTCTAAGGTTTGTTTCCTCTTGATGTAGCCTTAAGCACAGGCTGGCGAATAACTCATTCAATGAAAGGCGTTGTTAGGCTGCCAAAAAACTACAGTCTCCTGAAATCACAACATACATTTTTTCATCCAATCTTCATGATACTTTCAAGTAATGATCAGTACACCAATCCCACTTGGATGCCCAAGTATCGTTCTCCTACGTTGAAGCATCCGTTTGCAGTAACAGTTTGAATTTTTAGGTTTCACTCTGTTTTCTCCTATATTGACAGATGCAGTTCGAACTCTAAATCAAGCACGGTTTGTGCTACCTTCTTGAAACTTGACACAATACAGTAGTTCTTCGTTCTATCTCTAAGGTTTGTTTCCTCTTGATGTAGCCTTAAGCACAGGCTGGCGAATAACTCATTCAATGAAAGGCGTTGTTAGGCTGCCAAAAAACTACAGTCTCCTGAAATCACAACATATATTTTTTTTCGACCTTCCTGATACTTTCAAATAATGAGCAGTACTCCAATCAAACTTGGATGTCCAAGTTTCGTTCTCCTACGTTGAAGCATCCGTTTGCAGTAACAGTTTGAATTCTTAGGTTTCACTGCGTTTTCTTCTATATTGACAGATGCAGTTAGAACTCTAAATCAAACACGGTTTGTGCTAGCTTCTTGAAACGTGACACAATACAGTAGTTCTACGTTCTATCTCTAAGGTTTGTTTCCTCTTGAAGTACCCTAATACAGGGACTCGCGAATAACACTTATATTGAAAGGGGTTGCCAAACTTCCAAAAACTAGAGTCTCCTGAAATCTCAACATACATTTTTTCATCCAATCTTCATGATACTTTCAAGTAATGATCAGTACACCAATCCCACTTGGATGCCCAAGTATCGTTCTCCTACGTTGAAGCATCCGTTTGCAGTAACAGTTTGAATTTTTAGGTTTCACTCTGTTTTCTCCTATATTGACAGATGCAGTTCGAACTCTAAATCAAACACGGTTTGTACTACCTTCTTGAAACTTGACACAATACAGTAGTTCTACGTTCTATCTCTAAGGTTTGTTTCCTCTTGATGTAGCCTTAAGCACAGGCTGGTGAATAACTCATTCAATGAAAGGCGTTGTTAGGCTGCCAAAAAACTACAGTCTCCTGAAATCACAACATATATTTTTTTTCCGACCTTCCTGATACTTTCAAATAATGAGCAGTACTCCAATCAAACTTGGATGTCCATGTTTCGTTCTCCTACGTTGAAGCATCCGTTTGCAGTAACAGTTTGAATTTTTAGGTTTCACTGCGTTTTCTTCTATATTGACAGATGCAGTTAGAACTCTAAATCAAACACGGTTTGTGCTAGCTTCTTGAAACGTGACACAATACAGTAGTTCTACGTTCTATCTCTAAGGTTTGTTTCCTCTTGATGTAGCCTAATACAGGGACTCGCGAATAACACTTATATTGAAAGGGATTGCCAAACTTCCAAAAACTAGAGTCTCCTGAAATATCAACATACATTTTTTTCATCCAATCTTCATGATACTTTCAAGTAATGATCAGTACACCAATCCCACTTGGATGCCCAAGTATCGTTCTCCTACGTTGAATCATCCGTTTGCAGTAACAGTTTGAATTTTTAGGTTTCACTCTGTTTTCTCCTATATTGACAGATGCAATTCGAACTCTAAATCAAACACGGTTTGTGCTAGCTTCTTGAAACTTGACACAATACAGTAGTTCTACGTTCTATCTCTAAGGTTTGTTTCCTATTGATGTAGCCTTAAGCACAGGCTGGCGAATAACTCATTCAATGAAAGGCGTTGTTAGGCTGCCAAAAAACTACAGTCTCCTGAAATCACAACATATATTTTTTTTCCGACCTTCCTGATACTTTCAAATAATGAGCAGTACTCCAATCAAACTTGGATGTCCAAGTTTCGTTCTCCTACGTTGAAGCATCCGTTTGCAGTAACAGTTTGAATTTTTAGGTTTCACTGCGTTTTCTTCTATATTGACAGATGCAGTTAGAACTCTAAATCAAACACGGTTTGTGCTAGCTTCTTGAAACGTGACACAATACAGTAGTTCTACGTTCTATCTCTAAGGTTTGTTTCCTCTTGATGTAGCCTTAAGCACAGGCTGGCGAATAACTCATTCACTGAAAGGTGTTGTTAGGCTGCCAAAAAACTACAGTCTCCTGATATCACAACATACATTTTTTCATCCAATCTTCATGATACTTTCAAGTAATGATCAGTACACCAATCCCACTTGGATGCCCAAGTTTCGTTCTCCTACGTTGAAGCATCCGTTTGCAGTAACAGTTTGAATTTTTAGGTTTCACTCTGTTTTCTCCTATATTGACAGATGCAGTTCGAACTCTAAATCAAACACGGTTTGTGCTAGCTTCTTGAAACTTGACACAATACAGTAGTTCTACGTTCTATCTCTAAGGTTTGTTTCCTCTTGATGTAGCCTTAAGCACAGGCTGGCGAATAACTCATTCAATGAAAGGCGTTGTTAGGCTGCCAAAAAACTACAGTCTCCTGAAATCACAACATATATTTTTTTTCCGACCTTCCTGATACTTTCAAATAATGAGCAGTACTCTAATCAAACTTGGATGTCCAAGTTTCGTTCTCCTACGTTGAAGCATCCGTTTGCAGTAACAGTTTGAATTTTTAGGTTTCACTGCGTTTTCTTCTATATTGACAGATGCAGTTAGAACTCTAAATCAAACACGGTTTGTGCTAGCTTCTTGAAACGTGACACAATACAGTAGTTCTACGTTCTATCTCTAAGGTTTGTTTCCTCTTGATGTAGCCTAATACAGGGACTCGCGAATAACACTTATATTGAAAGGGGTTGCCAAACTTCCAAAAACTAGAGTCTCCTGAAATCTCAACATACATTTTTTCATCCAATCTTCATGATACTTTCAAGTAATGATCAGTACACCAATCCCACTTGGATGCCCAAGTATCGTTCTCCTACGTTGAAGCATCCGTTTGCAGTAACAGTTTGAATTTTTAGGTTTCACTCTGTTTTCTCCTATATTGACAGATGCAGTTCGAACTCTAAATCAAACACGGTTTGTGCTAGCTTCTTGAAACTTGACACAATACAGTAGTTCTACGTTCTATCTCTAAGGTTTGTTTCCTCTTGATGTAGCCTTAAGCACAGGCTGGCGAATAACTCATTCAATGAAAGGCGTTGTTAGGCTGCCAAAAAACTACAGTCTCCTGAAATCACAACATATATTTTTTTTCCGACCTTCCTGATACTTTCAAATAATGAGCAGTACTCCAATCAAACTTGGATGTCCAAGTTTCGTTCTCCTACGTTGAAGCATCCGTTTGCAGTAACAGTTTGAATTTTTAGGTTTCACTGCGTTTTCTTCTATATTGACAGATGCAGTTAGAACTCTAAATCAAACACGGTTTGTGCTAGCTTCTTGAAACGTGACACAATACAGTAGTTCTACGTTCTATCTCTAAGGTTTGTTTCCTCTTGATGTAGCCTAATACAGGGACTCGCGAATAACACTTATATTGAAAGGGGTTGCCAAACTTCCAAAAACTAGAGTCTCCTGAAATCTCAATATACATTTTTTCATCCAATCTTCATGATACTTTCAAGTAATGATCAGTACACCAATCCCACTTGGATGCCCAAGTATCGTTCTCCTACGTTGAAGCATCCGTTTGCAGTAACAGTTTGAATTTTTAGGTTTCACTCTGTTTTCTCCTATATTGACAGATGCAGATCGAACTCTAAAACAAACACGGTTTGTGCTAGCTTCTTGAAACTTGACACAATACAGTAGGTCTACGTTCTATCTCTAAGGTTTGTTTCCTCTTGATGTAGCCTTAAGCACAGGCTGGCGAATAACTCATTCAATGAAAGGCGTTGTTAGGCTGCCAAAAAACTACTGTCTCCTGAAATCACAACATATATTTTTTTTCCGACCTTCCTGATACTTTCAAATAATGAGCAGTACTCCAATCAAACTTGGTTGTCCAAGTTTCGTTCTCCTACGTTGAAGCATCCGTTTGCAGTAAAAGTTTGAATTTTTAGGTTTCACTGCGTTTTCTTCTATATTGACAGATGCAGTTAGAACTCTAAATCAAACACGGTTTGTGCTAGCTTCTTGAAACGTGACACAATACAGTAGTTCTACGTTCTATCTCTAAGGTTTGTTTCCTCTTGATGTAGCCTAATACAGGGACTCGCGAATAACACTTATATTGAAAGGGGTTGCCAAACTTCCAAAAACTAGAGTCTCCTGAAATCTCAACATACATATTTTCATCCAATCTTCATGATACTTTCAAGTAATGATCAGTACACCAATCCCACTTGGATGCCCAAGTATCGTTCTCCTACGTTGAAGCATCCGTTTGCAGTAACAGTTTGAATTTTTAGGTTTCACTCTGTTTTCTCCTATATTGACAGATGCAGTTCGAACTCTAAATCAAACACGGTTTGTGCTAGCTTCTTGAAACTTGACACAATACAGTAGTTCTACGTTCTATCTCTAAGGTTTGTTTCCTCTTGATGTAGCCTTAAGCACAGGCTGGCGAATAACTCATTCAATGAAAGGCGTTGTTAGGCTGCCAAAAAACTACAGTCTCCTGAAATCACAAGATACATTTTTTCATCCAATCTTCATGATACTTTCAAGTAATGATCAGTACACCAATCCCACTTGGATGCCCAAGTTTCGTTCTCCTACGTTGAAGCATCCGTTTGCAGTAACAGTTTGAATTTTTAGGTTTCACTCTGTTTTCTCCTATATTGACAGATGCAGTTCGAACTCTAAATCAAACACGGTTTGTGCTAGCTTCTTGAAACTTGACACAATACAGTAGTTCTACCTTCTATCTCTAAAGATTGTTTCCTCTTGATGTAGCCTTAAGCACAGGCTGGCGAATAACTCATTCAATGAAAGGCGTTGTTAGGCTGCCAAAAAACTACAGTCTCCTGAAATCACAACATATATTTTTTTTCCGACCTTCCTGATACTTTCTAATAATGAGCAGTACTCCAATCAAACTTGGATGTCCAAGTTTCGTTCTCCTACGTTGAAGCATCCGTTTGCAGTAACAGTTTGAATTTTTAGGTTTCACTGCGTTTTCTTCTATATTGACAGATGCAGTTAGAACTCTAAATCAAACACGGTTTGTGCTAGCTTATTGAAACGTGACACAATACAGTAGTTCTACGTTCTATCTCTAAGGTTTGTTTCCTCTTGATGTAGCCTTAAGCACAGGCTGGCGAATAACTCATTCAATGAAAGGCGTTGTTAGGCTGCCAAAAAACTACAGTCTCCTGAAATCACAACATACATTTTTTCATCCAATCTTCATGATACTTTCAAGTAATGATCAGTACACCAATCCCACTTGGATGCCCAAGTTTCGTTCTCCTACGTTGAAGCATCCGTTTGCAGTAACAGTTTGAATTTTTAATTTTCACTCTGTTTTCTCCTATATTGACAGATGCAGTTCGAACTCTAAATCAAACACGGTTTGTGCTAGCTTCTTGAAACTTGACACAATACAGTAGTTCTACGTTCTATCTCTAAGGTTTGTTTCCTCTTGATGTAGCCTTAAGCACAGGCTGGCGAATAACTCATTCAATGAAAGGCGTTGTTAGGCTGCCAAAAAACTACAGTCTCCTGAAATCACAACATATATTTTTTTTCCGACCTTCCTGATACTTTCAAATAATGAGCAGTACTCCAATCAAACTTGGATGTCCAAGTTTCGTTCTCCTACGTTGAAGCATCCGTTTGCAGTAACAGTTTGAATTTTTAGGTTTCACTGCGTTTTCTTCTATATTGACAGATGCAGTTAGAACAATAAATAAAACACGGTTTGTGCTAGCTTCTTGAAACGTGACACAATACAGTAGTTCTACGTTCTATCTCTAAGGTTTGTTTCCTCTTGATGTAGCCTAATACAGGGACTCGCGAATAACACTTATATTGAAAGGGGTTGCCAAACTTCCAAAAACTAGAGTCTCCTGAAATCTCAACATACATTTTTTCATCCAATCTTCATGATACTTTCAAGTAATGATCAGTACACCAATCCCACTTGGATGCCCAAGTATCGTTCTCCTACGTTGAAGCATCCGTTTGCAGTAACAGTTTGAATTTTTAGGTTTCACTCTGTTTTCTCCTGTATTGACAGATGCAGTTCGAACTCTAAATCAAACACGGTTTGTGCTAGCTTCTTGAAACTTGACACAATACAGTAGTTCTACGTTCTATCTCTAAGGTTTGTTTCCTCTTGATGTAGCCTTAAGCACAGGCTGGCGAATAACTCATTCAATGAAAGGCGTTGTTAGGCTGCCAAAAAACTACAGTCTCCTGAAATCACAACATATATTTTTTTTCCGACCTTCCTGATACTTTCAAATAATGAGCAGTACTCCAATCAAACTTGGATGTCCAAGTTTCGTTCTCCTACGTTGAAGCATCCGTTTGCAGTAACAGTTTGAATTTTTAGGTTTCACTGCGTTTTCTTCTATATTGACAGATGCAGTTAGAACTCTAAATCAAACACGGTTTGTGCTAGCTTCTTGAAACGTGACACAATACAGTAGTTCTACGTTCTATCTCTAAGGTTTGTTTCCTCTTGATGTAGCCTAATACAGGGACTCGCGAATAACACTTATATTGAAAGGGGTTGCCAAACTTCCAAAAACTAGAGTCTCCTGAAATCTCAATATACATTTTTTCATCCAATCTTCATGATACTTTCAAGTAATGATCAGTACACCAATCCCACTTGGATGCCCAAGTATCGTTCTCCTACGTTGAAGCATCCGTTTGCAGTAACAGTTTGAATTTTTAGGTTTCACTCTGTTTTCTCCTATATTGACAGATGCAGATCGAACTCTAAAACAAACACGGTTTGTGCTAGCTTCTTGAAACTTGACACAATACAGTAGGTCTACGTTCTATCTCTAAGGTTTGTTTCCTCTTGATGTAGCCTTAAGCACAGGCTGGCGAATAACTCATTCAATGAAAGGCGTTGTTAGGCTGCCAAAAAACTACTGTCTCCTGAAATCACAACATATATTTTTTTTCCGACCTTCCTGATACTTTCAAATAATGAGCAGTACTCCAATCAAACTTGGTTGTCCAAGTTTCGTTCTCCTACGTTGAAGCATCCGTTTGCAGTAAAAGTTTGAATTTTTAGGTTTCACTGCGTTTTCTTCTATATTGACAGATGCAGTTAGAACTCTAAATCAAACACGGTTTGTGCTAGCTTCTTGAAACGTGACACAATACAGTAGTTCTACGTTCTATCTCTAAGGTTTGTTTCCTCTTGATGTAGCCTAATACAGGGACTCGCGAATAACACTTATATTGAAAGGGGTTGCCAAACTTCCAAAAACTAGAGTCTCCTGAAATCTCAACATACATATTTTCATCCAATCTTCATGATACTTTCAAGTAATGATCAGTACACCAATCCCACTTGGATGCCCAAGTATCGTTCTCCTACGTTGAAGCATCCGTTTGCAGTAACAGTTTGAATTTTTAGGTTTCACTCTGTTTTCTCCTATATTGACAGATGCAGTTCGAACTCTAAATCAAACACGGTTTGTGCTAGCTTCTTGAAACTTGACACAATACAGTAGTTCTACGTTCTATCTCTAAGGTTTGTTTCCTCTTGATGTAGCCTTAAGCACAGGCTGGCGAATAACTCATTCAATGAAAGGCGTTGTTAGGCTGCCAAAAAACTACAGTCTCCTGAAATCACAAGATACATTTTTTCATCCAATCTTCATGATACTTTCAAGTAATGATCAGTACACCAATCCCACTTGGATGCCCAAGTTTCGTTCTCCTACGTTGAAGCATCCGTTTGCAGTAACAGTTTGAATTTTTAGGTTTCACTCTGTTTTCTCCTATATTGACAGATGCAGTTCGAACTCTAAATCAAACACGGTTTGTGCTAGCTTCTTGAAACTTGACACAATACAGTAGTTCTACGTTCTATCTCTAAAGATTGTTTCCTCTTGATGTAGCCTTAAGCACAGGCTGGCGAATAACTCATTCAATGAAAGGCGTTGTTAGGCTGCCAAAAAACTACAGTCTCCTGAAATCACAACATATATTTTTTTTCCGACCTTCCTGATACTTTCTAATAATGAGCAGTACTCCAATCAAACTTGGATGTCCAAGTTTCGTTCTCCTACGTTGAAGCATCCGTTTGCAGTAACAGTTTGAATTTTTAGGTTTCACTGCGTTTTCTTCTATATTGACAGATGCAGTTAGAACTCTAAATCAAACACGGTTTGTGCTAGCTTATTGAAACGTGACACAATACAGTAGTTCTACGTTCTATCTCTAAGGTTTGTTTCCTCTTGATGTAGCCTTAAGCACAGGCTGGCGAATAACTCATTCAATGAAAGGCGTTGTTAGGCTGCCAAAAAACTACAGTCTCCTGAAATCACAACATACATTTTTTCATCCAATCTTCATGATACTTTCAAGTAATGATCAGTACACCAATCCCACTTGGATGCCCAAGTTTCGTTCTCCTACGTTGAAGCATCCGTTTGCAGTAACAGTTTGAATTTTTAATTTTCACTCTGTTTTCTCCTATATTGACAGATGCAGTTCGAACTCTAAATCAAACACGGTTTGTGCTAGCTTCTTGAAACTTGACACAATACAGTAGTTCTACGTTCTATCTCTAAGGTTTGTTTCCTCTTGATGTAGCCTTAAGCACAGGCTGGCGAATAACTCATTCAATGAAAGGCGTTGTTAGGCTGCCAAAAAACTACAGTCTCCTGAAATCACAACATATATTTTTTTTCCGACCTTCCTGATACTTTCAAATAATGAGCAGTACTCCAATCAAACTTGGATGTCCAAGTTTCGTTCTCCTACGTTGAAGCATCCGTTTGCAGTAACAGTTTGAATTTTTAGGTTTCACTGCGTTTTCTTCTATATTGACAGATGCAGTTAGAACAATAAATAAAACACGGTTTGTGCTAGCTTCTTGAAACGTGACACAATACAGTAGTTCTACGTTCTATCTCTAAGGTTTGTTTCCTCTTGATGTAGCCTAATACAGGGACTCGCGAATAACACTTATATTTAAAGGGGTTGCCAAACTTCCAAAAACTAGAGTCTCCTGAAATCTCAACATACATTTTTTCATCCAATCTTCATGATACTTTCAAGTAATGATCAGTACACCAATCCCACTTGGATGCCCAAGTATCGTTCTCCTACGTTGAAGCATCCGTTTGCAGTAACAGTTTGAATTTTTAGGTTTCACTCTGTTTTCTCCTATATTGACAGATGCAGTTCGAACTCTAAATCAAACACGGTTTGTGCTAGCTTCTTGAAACTTGACACAATACAGTAGTTCTACGTTCTATCTCTAAGGTTTGTTTCCTCTTGATGTAGCCTTAAGCACAGGCTGGCGAATAACTCATTCAATGAAAGGCGTTGTTAGGCTGCCAAAAAACAACAGTCTCCTGAAATCACAACATATATTTTTTTTCCGACCTTCCTGATACTTTCAAATAATGAGCAGTACTCCAATCAAACTTGGATGTCCAAGTTTCGTTCTCCTACGTTGAAGCATCCGTTTGCAGTAACAGTTTGAATTTTTAGGTTTCACTGCGTTTTCTTCTATATTGACAGATGCAGTTAGAACTCTAAATCAAACACGGTTTGTGCTAGCTTCTTGAAACGTGACACAATACAGTAGTTCTACGTTCTATCTCTAAGGTTTGTTTCCTCTTGATGTAGCCTTAAGCACAGGCTGGCGAATAACTCATTCACTGAAAGGTGTTGTTAGGCTGCCAAAAAACTACAGTCTCCTGATATCACAACATACATTTTTTCATCCAATCTTCATGATACTTTCAAGTAATGATCAGTACACCAATCCCACTTGGATGCCCAAGTTTCGTTCTCCTACGTTGAAGCATCCGTTTGCAGTAACAGTTTGAATTTTTAGGTTTCACTCTGTTTTCTCCTATATTGACAGATGCAGTTCGAACTCTAAATCAAACACGGTTTGTGCTAGCTTCTTGAAACTTGACACAATACAGTAGTTCTACGTTCTATCTCTAAGGTTTGTTTCCTCTTGATGTAGCCTTAAGCACAGGCTGGCGAATAACTCATTCAATGAAAGGCGTTGTTAGGCTGCCAAAAAACTACAGTCTCCTGAAATCACAACATAT